>NC_000078.6:27490000-27767500 GCF_000001635.26 Mus musculus
CTGCCGAGGAAGAGGGGATTTTGGGGACTGCTTAAGGAAGCAAGGTTCTAGGCATTCCCTCCATTCCTGGCCAGGGAGTGAGGAGGAGCCAGGGTTTAGTATTGTGCTGTGGCCTGTCCCTAGACCGCTCAGGAATGTTCCATCTAAGCTGGCCATTGATGAAACCATTGACTCTTCCTTTCTCGTAGCATTGCTAAGGCATCAAAGGATGTCTGTATACCTTCCTGATTTGTTTCCAAGAGAATGGCTTTCTAGTGTTTGATTATGTCACTTCCACTGTGAAGTGCTTTTCAAAGAACACCCAGATACAAGCTGCACCGGCCGTCTTTATTCACAAGCGTTTGAATAACTTCAGTGCAATGGATAGCATAATCTTCAGGCCAGAGATGCTCCCAGTTCTGTCCTAATCATGAAGTAGCTTTGGGTCTGCCCGCTCAGCTACAATAGGAGATTTAGTGAGCAGTACATATAGTACATATATGTCTGTGGTACTAATTAGGAATCACAAGGGATGCATCATAAAGGCATAAAGAGGATCTCAGTCCCAGAAGGTGCTGAGCAAGACCTCTAGCTACCTCTCTGTTATTCTTACCCAGAGGCTCCACCCAGGCAGAGGGAGGAGCTGGCCCAGAGTGGCACCTGAACTGTCCAGCCAGAGGTGTGTGGACCACCTCCTCCTGCAGGCACCCATGTGTCCAAGTGAACTTGCAGGGTGCACACTCTGCCTTCCCGGGTGCCTCCTCAGGAAGAAATTGAATCTACAGCCATTTGGTGGCTTCCTCTTTTGTCATGTTGGACAGCTAAGAATTCGAGGGGACTGGATTGACCTTGTGGCCTGGAGATAGGGCAGTTGGTAGCCTAAGGGGGTGGGGGCGCTGCAGCACAGGGAAAGAATTGAAACTTAGCAGGGCCTATGGTGCAGTTCACACACTTAAGCCTTTTTTATTACATGTTTTCTTTGTAAGTTTGATAAAGCCATGTGTGTTGTGTGCATGTCAGGTTCAAGGACAATTTATAGAAATCAGTTCTCTCCTTCTGTCATGTGGGTCCCAGAGGTCGAATCCAAAGTGAACTTGGTAGCAGGTTCCTTTTTCCCACTGAGCCATGGAAGTGGTCTCATTTTAATTGATTTTTTTTTTGCCAGTTGTTTTATTTTTTAAAATTTTTTTACTGATTCTTTGTAAATTTTATATCATACACCTCAATCCTACTCATCTCTCCATCCCTCCATATCTGTCCTCCACCCTTGCAACCCCCCAAGAAAACAAACAAAAACAAATCTTGCCTTGGAAGCTTTGGTGTGTCACACAGTCTACCCTTTTAAATGAACAGCTCTCCTTGCAAATGTTCATTGCAGTGAATCATTGGTCTGGTCCGGGGCTCTGGCTTCTGCTATATTATCAATACTGAATCTTCACTGGGACTCTTCTCAGATATCCTGTTGTTGCCCTTTGTCATGGAGATCCTGCAGCTTTGGATCTGCCCCTTCAGGTGCTCCAGAAGTTCATAGATGGAATAGAGGTTGGGGTGAGCTCACTCAGAGTCCTGGACCTAGGCCTGGATGGTAGTTGAGTTGGTCAGCCTGACAGCTCTCCCATGCTTATACCATTAGGCCAACTCCCTGGTATGTACACAATCTGGGCCATCTCCCCACCACGGCCTAGGCAAGGTGCAGGACCAGCTCTCCTGTTCTCCTGCCCTTAGAGGTGGTTCACCCATGTTCCTGCCACCAGGACCCACTCTACTTTGTTACCCAGGTAAAGATCAGGTCCTGTTCCCCCTAGTGCTGCAGCTGTTGAGGTGTGGGTCCAGCTCACTGACTCAAATGCCTTCAGGGCCAGTTCACTCTTGCTTCTTCTACCAGGGCCAGCTTTACTATGCTGCCCAGGTGAGGTGTAGGGTCAGTTCTCCTGCTCTCAGGCTCTTGGGGCCAGTTCACCCACCCTGCTCAGGCAAGGGGCAGGGCAGGGCCATCTCTTCCAATCCCACACCACCACTGCACATCCAGTGAAGGGCAGGGACAGCTCTACTGTGCTTTGAGTGGTTCCAGACAGGGGTTGTCTTGGACATGCTCTGCCTGCGGTGCCTGCTAAGGGGGTCCCAGTTCATACCCTTAAACCTCATCCTTATACTTGGAGGCACAAGCCATTGCTCTATCTGTAAAGGTGGATGAGGCACCCATGGGGCTATCCCCTCGCTCCCTCTCTCCTTCCTTTCATTTCTGCCTTTCTACCTTCACACCTACCATGCTGGAAGCAGGCCTGAGCCTCAGTGGGGGTCTTTCCATCTCACCATGGAATATATCCAGGCAGACAGCCCAGGTTTAGTGAGAGTGAGAAGGACAGAATAGAGCCTCGCAGCCTTGGAAGGGTTAACCCTCTTCACAGTCTGCTACCTCCAACCATCCCCCACGACTCCCTGAGAGCAGACAGCCAAGAGCCTTTGCTTAGTGACTCATCAGGGAGAAATTAAGGTGTCTGCATTCCCTTTTCAAAGTGGCCTTGAAAGCCACACAGAGCATCCTGGCAGTTGAGTTTTAGGGCCTCATCCCTCCAGACAAGGTCACTGTGGGTGCTGGAGGAGCCAGAAAGGTGGCCCACAGGGTAAAGTACTTGCTGGTCATGCAGACCAATTTTCAGATCCCCAGTGTAGTAGAGGTTAAAGGCTGGCACAGAGGTATGTGTCCTCAATCCAAGTGCTGGCAGGGTGGAGACAGGCAGATTTCTCTCTCTCTCTCTCTCTCTCTCTCTCTCTCTCCCCCCCTCTCTCTCTCTCTCATGGTCTCACAGAAATGGTGAACTCTGGGTTGAGTGAGAGACACTGTCTCAAAAAGTAAGGTAGAAAGGCACTGAAGAAGATATCTGAAGTCTATGTCTGTCTGGCCTTCACATGCATACATGCACAGGCAAGTGTAACCACTGACATATATGCATTTAATATACACATACATGTAACATACAGAAAGAGGGGGGAGGGGGAGGGAGAGAGAGGGAGGGAGAGAGAGAAGGGGAGGGGGAGGGGGAGAGAGAAGAAGGGAGGGAAAGGGGGAGTGAGAGGGAGGGGAGGGAGAGAGAGAGAGGGAGAGGGGAGAGGGAGAGGGAGAGAGAGAGAGAGAGAGAGAGAGAGAGAGAGAGAGAGAGAGAAAGAGAGAGAGAGAACTGAGGTGGAGACACATAAGAGGTCCTTCGTTCCATGTTCTTGGAAAATGCTTTTTGCAGTCCTACTGTGTAGCTAGATACAGTCTGGTGATTTCCCTGCTGTAGATTTAAGTTGTGAAAGCATTCAGAGGTTCAGGAAATGCTCATGTTCTCCTTGGCTTTGGAAACTGAGCCTGCAGAAGATGAAAATGGGTTCTGGTGTTTTTATTGTCAGGACAGAAAAACATAGACTAACCTTAGGAAATGGAAGCATGTCGATTCTGATAGACCTACTTCAGAAGGTTGTCGTTAAACTCGATGAGAGAGAGAGAGAGAGAGAGAGAGAGAGAGAGAGAGAGAGAGAGAGAGAGAGAGAGAGAGAGAGAGAGAGTGGCGGGGGAGGGTCTCTTGCTCTCATCAGGGTCTCAAAGACACAACTAACAGCATACATGGAGAAGTGTCAAGGAGATTATGAGCACTATTGTTGGAGGCTATCATTTGTCTATGAGCTGGAGACCTAGCACAGCCAGTGCTATAGAGCAGTCTGTGACCCTAGGCTTGAGAATTCCTTTACTCATTCTGTGACTTTACAGATGCCTTCTAGAAACACTGTCCTAGATGGGCATAGAGGGCAATGCTATAGCCTTAGACACCTGGGAGTTCTTTAGCTTACTCAAGCTCATTACAGTTATGATTCCACACAATGCCCTGCGGATGGAGTCTCCAGCATCCCACTGGAAGGGAACTGGTTGGTATCACGAGAGAGTGCTAGGGAAAAGAACAAAGTCCTCAGGAAATTAAGACCACGGTGGTGCTGGGAAGAAGGAATAGGTGCTCGCAGGAGGCCATGTCTGGGAGAAACACTTATCATACAGCTTGACACACTGGAATGGAGAGGGCTATCCTGCTGCAGGTGGTGATGGCTGTGCTGGGTAGCCAGAGTCTTCGAAGACCTCAGAACTGTAGAGTTAATGTTCTACTGCCCCTCACAATGTTCAAGCACAGGCTGGAAGCACAATCCAGGGGTAAGCTACAACTCACTACTCTGGATGGGCACTAGGACCAGACAGGCACTGGGGCTGGGGACAGAAGAGGTTTCTCTAGTGTGTGTAGCTGAAGACTGCTTTCTTGGCTTGGTCACTGGCTGAGCTGTCAGTCAGATCTCAAACTGAAATCCCCAGACTCTCTGGAGAGAAAATACTCAAAGCTTCTCAAGTCAGTGGCAATAAATGTTACTATACTTTCTACAGCAACTCTAAAATCATCTCTTTGTTCTCTATGACCACAGCACTTGTACAATTCTTCATCTTTTACATATTAAATGTGAAAAAAAAAACAAAACAAAAAACAATGCAACCAGCAGCACCCAAATTAGCAAGTTGAAGGGCTGTTTGGCTGAAATAAGACCGCCAAACTGAGAATTAGTGGAAGCACTGTGTGATGGTGCAAGCTTGCTTGCTACTTAGCTTTTTCTTTTGACGTTTGGTGAGAAGGATTTTGATGGGCCGGCCCATTGTCAAGTTTGCAGAAAAATTACAAATTAACAGGAAGTGAGATCCAACCTTTGTAATACCTGAAAGAGCTTGGTCAGAAGAGAGGTTCGACTTAAAGGAACAGAGTGCTTCCTGCAAGGGTCCTGGGGAGAGCTATTTCTAGGAAGATGGCAAGGCTTGGATATGTTAACATGATGATAAATCCTACTGTGGAAACCCCCTATATCACCTCTAGCACATTACAGGTTCTTACTTAATGTGAGTTTCTGTTGACTCGCTCAGGAAGCCAGGCAGAATCTTTGCTACAGTCATGTCCAAGGGACCAGAATTGGCCCAATGACCTCTTCTGCTCAGAAATCCCATTTGTAAACAGCCACCTAGGCATTCAGAACCCTTAAGGTCTCCTGAACAAAAGGCAGAGCCATTTACAATGAAATTACCTAATCCATCAAGGTGATCAATATAACCCAAGAATCGGCCAGTGTTCCCCAGAAATAACAAGTCCATTTAGTCCCAATAACCGAGCTGGCTTTGCACAGAGACAACATCCGTCTTGGAAAATGAATCCCAAATGTCCTCATTTGTTTTCCCATGCTGACTGCAACCTTGATTCTTATCTGCAGGTATCTTTTATTCAGGGCTCTGAAGGAGAAGGTGCTAGGACTCTGTGACCCTTTGACACCTACCTGTGATGGTCTGAAGCACACAGCCCTTGGGCTACATTCTGATTTTAATGTGGTCGCTAGAGTAGTAAATGAAATATGGGCTTGCATATTTTCTCAATTATTTAGTGCCATCTTTAAGCAGCCACCTCATTCCTGATTAAAAATAGGATCAAATATTGAAATAAACAAATTGACATACCTCTTCAGTAGCGTCCAAGACTCACAGGCTCCCTAGTAATAAGTTATGTAAACATGTGCTTCACAGTCAATGTTCTGGTGACATGAATCAGCTCTTATCTCCTCCTGCCCAGTCCCAGTGTAGAACAAACAAGGCAGAGAGCTGCTGCTTAGGATGCCATTAGGGACTTAGGAGAGAATTTAGATTCTGCTGAACGGTCACTTGCCCTTCAGTATTCACCTCAGAAATCACAGAGCAGGGATGTGCCTTTCTGCAAGGCATTCTTTATATTCACCTCCAAAGGCCATCCATGTAAGAGACAAGGCATTGAGCCAAAGATGTTGTTAGGGACTCATCCATCCCAGGGTAGGATGGAAATCAGAGGCATGCTAAACACACACACACACACACACACACACACACACACACACACACACACACACACACACCTGGCTCTGCACTAGGAAAGGAAAAGCTTGGTGTCCAGAGAGGCACAGATGCAGAAAGCCAGAGGCACAGCCAGGAGCTTAAGTGCTCATCAGGTGGGAGCATCAAGATGGGGCCAAGATAAGAGGCAGAAGAGAGACAGGGCAGACCAAAGGAAAGCAGGTTTAGAGAAGTGGAGCCAGGGTGGGTGCAATGGACAGAATGGGAACATCAAGGGCCACACGCTTCTCCTCCTTCAGTGCGCGTTTGGATCTTAGGGCAAAATGGAAGAATTCAGAACTGGAGAAGTGGTAAAACCCACTCCGTGTTTAAGGTGCATGTATAGCATCCACTACAGAGATGCTTTTCCTGGCCCAAGTTTTCAATGCATGCACTTCCACTTTCTCCTAGGATAGAGTTACTTGTTTGTTTGTTTGGCACTAACATTAGACAAGAGGAGGGTGCTAACAGAGCTTAGTCCATAGATCTGATCAGACAATCCTATCTCATTATCTTCCTTCCTTCCTTCCTTCCTTCCTTCCTTCCTTCCTTCCTTCCTTCCTTCCTTCCTTCCTTCCTTCCTTCCTTCCTTCCTTCCTTCCTTCTTTTCTTTCGTTCTCTGCAAAGAATTAAAGGAAAAACAAAAACCAAAGAGATTCTATAAAGCCTTCCCCCTCCACCAGTATGTACTCTAAAAGATTAAATCATGTTTCTCAAAAACTAATGCATTCTGTTTCACCCCAGGTTGAAAAAATGGGGGAAAAAAATCTGCTTTTTTGCAGAAATGACAGCAAAACGAGTTTATAAAGTACTGAAATGTTTCGTATCAAATAAATATTTAAAACAATCATCTCTCTATACTGCATCTGTAAGCATCTATAAAACATTTATACCCCGATCTGCTTATGTCCAATATAATCTACGCAATAAATGTGATTTATGGGGCGGGAGTTATCTACCTGTGCGTGACCTCCATTATGCTGGAAGAGGTGCCTGGCCTGGCACAGCCTTCTGATAATGAACTGCATAAAATGAGGATTAACTCATTGTTCTGTACTTTATCTCCCACCAGTCAGGCTGCAGAATCATTTACATTTCAAAACAGGGATTTACTCAAAATATTCAGATAAGCTTAAGAACACCTGCTTTTTCAGCCTTTGCAAATAATATCTGTGCAGTTTCTCCAGAAGGCCGGGCCACCATATCTTATCACCAAGTAAATAAATGTGTATGTCTAAAGACGTGGAACAGGAAAATGACATGACAGGGTGGGGGAGGGGCAGGGTGGGCTAGGGTGGTTGGGATAGAGGGTCTGGTGACAAAAAGAGGAAGAGGCAGGAATTAAAGGGGTCTGTGATTGTTACCACGGGACTCTTCAGGTTCCCCCACCCCCCATGGGTCTAACTGTATCAGTCAGTTTAATTCTGCTGACACACGAACAGAGTCTTTATGGTGTGTTGGAAGAAGTGATAGGAAGATGAAGCTGAGAGAGATTATTGTGTGTCCCTGGCCTCAGCCTGCACACACTTCTTTGCAGGTCCACTCTTTGGGTGAGGCTTGGTGAAAGCTGGAGCCACTAAGAAGCTTGGCCAGGAGGTCTTGGTGAGGCTGGTGGACACCAGGCTGACTCTGTCTTAGCTGCACTCCCATCCACCATCCAGGCCTTGCTCCTAGTGGGTTGGATGTGGAGTCTCAGTTCCAAGGTAGCTTGGTCTCAGTTTTACCATGTGCATGCTGAGGATGTCACAGCGGTGGGGTGGAGGAATTGGGGGGCTCCCTCTTGGGGTTCTTCGTCTCATTAATAAAACAATTTAAGGTTGGACTCAATCGAAAGCTTAAGGACAATTTTACTAGAGTTTAAGAGATAAAACTCCAGGGCAGGCAAGCTGTAACTTCAGCAGCTGCCGGGGCGAGATGAAAGAGGGGAGGGAAATAAGCCATGAAGCTGAAGCTGGCTTGGAGGTCAGACACACTGCAGACAAGCAACTACAGCAGCAAAGGAGGTGGTAAAGAGCCAGGAAGCCCAAAGTGCTGGGGCGCACATCACATTTCCTCAGCATTTAGGCACATCTTTGTGTTTTCCTCCTCACATAAAATACATTTGAGAAATATGCCTATGTTAATGTTATTTCACATAAACTTACAGAACGTTTACCCAGTGGTAGGTGACCTCTATTGTAAGCTCTTTGGTAGTTGAGTGTAGGCTGGGTTTGCTGAGCTCACTCCATGCCTGGAAGAAAGCACCAAAGTTCAGGTAGCCTATGGTCCCTTGCTGAGGTTGGCATTGGCAGTCAAAATCTCACAATCTTAGGTTGCAGAGACAGTTTAGTTAGTAAAGTACTTGCTTACAAGCATGAGGGCCCAAGTTTGATCCTCGGGACATACATTAAAAAGCCAGGCCTAGTGGTATACATTTGTAATCCTGGTTCTAGGTCTGGTGAAGCAGAGATAGGAAGTTCTCTACTGCCCACTGACCAGCCAGACTAGCTAAATTGGCAAGGCCCAGGTCTCAGTAAGGAATACTTTCTTGACAAGGTGGATAGCACCTGAGGATAGCACCTAAGGTTTACCTCTGGCCTTTATAAGCAAGCACACACAGAGAGACACATACATGAATTCATGCATTTACATGGGCACATACAATGCACACATGCACATACCTCATGTACACTCACAGGCATATACACATGCATCTGCACACATGTGCATACACATACACATATGTAGGCACAAGTGCACACACATGCACAAATACAGGCTTACACATGTATGCATGCATGCACGTATGCATGCATGCCACCCCCTCATGCGCGCGCGCACGCGTGCACACACACACACACACACACACACACACACACACACACACACACACAGAGACAGAGACAGAGAAATGCTCACACAGTGTGCTTACTGCTGGACAGGAAAGAAGAGTGATTTTCTGAGATGCAGTTCATATTCAACTCTGTACAACATTGACTCTTATACACAGGATCCCAGATCCCAGACCTGACTTTGGAGCTGTCAAGAAACTCCATTCTTTCCAGCTTCTGGTCTGGACTCTCTGATCTAGGGATGGTAGAGTCCAGTAACTGCAAACCAGAATTCCCTCAACTAACCCCTTTGTCTCCAGAAAGCAGAAACAAGGGCTTCCTTGTCTGTCTTCCCTTTCTTTGATTCCCTAGCAGGATATGTGGAGCCCATGTTGTCTACAAGCCACTCTGGATGCTTGTCTGGCTTGTTGACAGGAGCGGGCAATACGCCAGAACAAGGTGACTTAGAAATTATTTTCTAACAAGGAAAAAAGTATAGTGAAGATTCCTCAGAAGACTCTCTGCTAAAAATCTGTCAGTACAACTCTCTCTCTCTCTCTCTCTCTCTCTCTCTCTCTCTCTCTCTCTCTCTCTCTCTCTCTCTCTCTCTTTCTCTCTCTCTTATCATTATCTGTCTATCTATCTACCTCTATTTCCCAGGGTTATACCATAAAGATTATTAAAACCTTCTTTTTTTCTAAGAGGCAATTGTACAAAACAAAACCTTAACCAGCTGCCCACTGGTCTGTGAGCCTTCATGCAGATGTTGCTGTCCTTTACACAGGAATCACACTGTGTCTGCTCACTCTAGTGGTCATGAACAATATCTAACAAGCCTGAGCAACGGAAGTCCAGGAAATGGTGGACTCCATTGAAAGTGTAAAGGGGAGAGGAAGCCCCCGGAGGCCATCTAATCTATCTTAGCATTGGGTGTATGCAGTAGAAGGAAATTAGACTGCTGTCCTATAAGAACAAATATTTTTCTGTAATGTGTTATTTTCTTGTTTTTGTGACCAAATACCTTAAGAAACAGCTTAAGGAAGGGATGGTTTATTTTGTGTTTGAGGGTAGGTATGTGGTGGGTGAGCCATGAGGGTACAGCCCACCATGGTAGGGAAGACAAGAAGGTACAGCTCATCTGGTGGGTGAGGCATGGAGGAACTGTTGTGATGATGGAGAGAGTTGATGGCTAGAACTCCCAGGTCAGTGGAAGGAGGCAGGGGTGCATAGCTTCTTTTCTCCTTTCCTCATTCTTTTACAGTCCCAGATCCCAGCACATGAATGAATTGGTGCTCCCCAAATTCAGGTGGGGAGTTCTCTCAGTTAAGCATCTCTGGAAACACCCTCACCTCAAAGCTGTGCTCTAGAAATTTTTAATCCAATAAGATTGACAATAAAAATCCAGCATTAAATAATGAAAAAAAATTTTTTTCAGCGATGTCTCGAGGGGCTGAAGATGTAGCCTAGTAGGTAGAGTCGTTGTCAAGCAATGGGTAGCTCAGCTTCTAGTGTTTGCTGAGTGTGTATCAAGACCCAGGTACAAATACCGTACAAAGTAGACGTGGTGCAGCACTTTAGTTATCTCAGCCCCTGGGAGGTGCAGGCAGCAGGGGATTCAGAAGTTTAAGGTTATTCTCAAGTGTTTAGCAAAACTGAAGTGAGTCTGAGCTACGTAAGACCCTGTTTCAAATACAGTAACTATAAAATGATATTTAAAATATCTTGAAACGTGACATCAGAACACACAGGAATTTATACTGGTCTCCTTGGACTTCTTGGAAACCCCAACTTGCCCTTTCCATTGGCTGAGATTCTCTGGGTGTGACCCGCAAGATGGTGAAGAATTTGGAAGCCCCTTTATCTCCAAACATCTAGCATAATTGAGCTTTAAGTTTCTGCTTAGTCTTCACACTCTTGTCTGTCTCCAGAATGTAATTTGAACCCTGCCTGGGAAGGTCTGAGCTGCTGCAAGGATGACGTCATGGTTGGGTTGGGTTGGTTTCCACTCATCTTGAATTATTGCTGCAGCAGAGGGAGCCTCGTTAGAAAAAAAGGGGTGGGGGGAGGTCTTCAGCCAAGGGCTGACCACGTCCCAGTCCAGATGCCCCCGAACAGTGGGGTCAGAAATGAGAATCCCTCCAAGGACCCCCTGGGTGGCTGGCAGAATCTGCTTAACTAGCAGCAACCCCCTAGACTCATCTCTAGAGCCCAGCAAAGCAATCCTCCTCCAGTCTCTCTTGCTGCCCCTGTAGGCCCAAGTGTTTGCTCCCTCAAACTAATGTCAGGGCCCAAAGTACACCGAAGCTATAGTTGGCTTTTCCTGGGTGTTTGTCTGAGCTGTGTACGATAGATTGGCTGATAGAAGCTGCAACCATCTGGCTCCTGGAACCTCTGGAAATCCCCAAGGCCCCTGGGGACATTGGGACTCTGTTTTTTCCCATATTTGTTTTTCTTTTCACCTAAGAGCACTCGAGTTAATTAGACCCCAATTAAGCCACAGTGAATATCTAGATCTTGTTCACTCCTGACTCAGGAACAAAGTCACAGGTGGCCCTGGATCTTGATCTCAGATTGCAGAAAGGAAGGAAACAGCCTTCCTATGGATTTCAGCCGGGTGGCCTATTCAGCACAGGTTTTTAGAGCATGAAGCATACATTTGCCACTTTTTTTTTTCTGTGATGGACAATTATTTTTATCTATACTTAGCTTATTTATATTGCAATTGAGATGGGTAATTCTACCTGTGGACTACTGTTCTAAGTGGACAGAGAAAAGCTCTGTTAGTGAGCCAGGGTCTCTTGGATCGATAGCACTAGGAACCTGGCAGAATCCCATCTGCTAAATATTATTGATACACATCTTGAGTCCCCTTCTCTCTCTGGATGGTGCCAGCAGTGGTTGTAATTTTTATTTTATTTTATTTTTTTATTTTCTACATAAAATGTCCTTGAGGGCTAGGGAGATAGCTCAATCCTTAAAGTATCTGACAAGCAAACATGATGATCTTAATTCCTTACCAAGTATCCATATACAGTGGCACCCATCTGTAATCCCAGTGCTAGGGAGGCAGAGCCCTGAAGCTCAATGGTCAGCCAGCTTCATTGAATCAGTGAGCTCCAGGTTCTCTTGAATCAAAACCATGTAAAGTAGAGAGCAGTTGTGGAAGAGATTCTGGCCTCAGTATATATGTGCACATATGCATGTTGGCACTGCGTGCGCGCGCACACACACACACACACACACACACACACACACACACACACACACACACACAGGTAGAGGAGGGTAACCTGGACACCTGAGCATGTATATGTATTACATAGACACATATACAATGGTGGACAAGTACATTTAAGGCATTTACCTAAAAATACATTTTCTATTTTATGTATACAAATGCAAATATATTTAAATTGTACTATGATAAGATTAGAACTTTTAGGTTCAGAATATGAATAGGTTGCCTGATACTAAGTGATTTTACTCTAACAAATAAGCAAGTGTGTGTGTGTGTGTGTGCGCGCGCGTGCGTCGTATGATCACTTAATCTTTCCTGCTCAATGGAATGCAGATGCAGAGCTACTGAGAAAACCCCCCACACATTATGTCACATATTGAGAGATGCATTCTGAGAAAGTATTCATGTATTGTAGACTTTAGAATCCACTACCTGTTAGGTAACTTTGTAATTCCAGTGTGAATGACATCTTTACATTTACACAGCACTAGAAAAAAAAAAAACACAGCAGTTCTTACAGCACACACAAGTGATGCACCTTCAATTTTCACAGAGAAAATGACATTCTAAAAGCATAAAATATACTGATTTTCCAAATCCTAATCCATGATTAGATGGGAGTCTGTCTCCTAGGAAATATGCAAATGGAGAGGAAACAGGAGTAAAATCCTGCTGCAGAATCAAGCCTGACAGAGAATCATAAAAGAACAAGCTTCACTGAAAAATGGTCGAGGAGCAGCTCTCCCTTGCTTCAACTTCACCTGTTTATGAACCTGCTCCAGCAGAAGGCTGTTCCCTCCCTCCCTCTGTGCCCCAGGCTCACGTAATCTGGACCCAAGAATCATCTCCAGACAATTGTGGCTGCAACTTTACACCTCCCCCAATGCCAGGGTAGAAAATTTGGCCCACCCCAATGACACACCACTAATTAAGCTGGAGCACAGAGCCTGCTTGCAGAGAGCAGTGGTGTCGACAACCGGCCTCCAGGGGATAGAGTTTCGAACTGCTGTCAGCAGCCGTCCACATCTGGGCCCTTAAAGGGGAAGGAGCCACAAACATCTGCCAAGATACCAGGCCAGGAAGGCCTCTCTGATGTGTAAAGACTGCACTTGTTGGCTTTCTGCATTCTTGCCTGCAGGATTTTGGAAGCCCCTATAGCAAGCTACCTGTCCAGGCAAAGGTGGAACCAGAAGACAGGCAGTCCCTCCTTCAACTGCTGAGAAGAGGGAAGGGCTGAGGATCTCTTGGCTTCCAGGCGTACTAGGCTCCCCCTGGTCTTCAGAGCTATTACTGCAGGAGGTTGGCTTTATTCAGGACTCCTGATGGCTCCCCCACCCCCCCTCAGGCTTTTGTAAAAACCACAGGGTGGGGCCTAGCTTTAGTCCTTAAACTGCAGCCCTTAAGCTCTAGGAGTTTGCCAGGCAAGGGAGCCTGCAGGGTGGGAGTGGAGGGTGAGATACTCTTAGAGGGTGTATATGTGCTCAGGGGCAGAAACACTTCCCTCCCCTCCAGAATGAAGTTTGCTTCAAACAATTGACTGCAAAAGGAGTTCCCTTACTACTTTTATAAGGAGTTCAAGCTGGGCCAGGCCCAAGGTTTGTGATCTCTGGGAATCTCAAGGAAGATCAGGAGTTCAAGGTAGCCTTTGCAACTTAGCAAAGACCTGCTTTAAAATAAAAAGTAGAAGACAGGCTGGGTAGAAGGCTCAGCTGTTAGGAGAGCTGGCTGCTCTTGCAGAGTGACCCAGGTTTGAGTCCCTGTACCATTGCTCATGACTACCTATAGCTGTAGTTCCAGGGGATCTGATGCTTTCTGGCCTCTGGAGGCACCAGGCACACAGTGGTGCACAGACATATATGCAGCCAAAGCACCCATACACGTAAGATAAAAATAAATGCCCCCCCCCTTTAATAGTAAAAGGAGAGCTGAATGACATAGTTCACAGAATAGTTGCTGCTTAGCAGGAACAAAGACTTGGGTTACACCCTCAGTGTTACACAAGAAAAGGAAAAATCAAATCTTGGAAAAAGTAAGTCTTCCATTTTCAGTAGAGAACTGTAATCTATAATTTTTGCCAACTTCTTTTTTTTTAAAAAAAGAAAACAGAGAGACTCCTGTAAAGAATGAATGCTGATCTAGATCTGGACTGGGTCACTCCCTTTGGGAGTATTTTTTATGCAGATTGAGACCAGCATATGGCTGCAAGTCATTAAAAAATAGATTAGACATCAATGTAGAAAACATGAATAATAATGTATGTACTACGAGGGCTGAGGGCTGTAAAAAATCTATCCATTATTCAGAAATTGTTATGCAGACTGTATCTAGAACAAGCCCCTCTGTGGGAAAGATGGGGAACTCTTCAGGCAGACTTCAAGCACCCGGTAGGATAGGTGCATGTATGTTTTTAGTATTTCCTACTATTAAAATATATGCCAGCAATACATTGGCTTTTGTCAGTGTACATGTGTTTGTAAGACACAGGAATGGTGTCAGCTAAGTTGTTACTCTGATCCAGTCTGAGAGACTATTGAAATTTATTCTTTTTCTTTTCTTTTTAGACTTTTCAGTTTCTTCTTCCCCTCTGTTTTTCATCCTCCCTCTCGCTAATTATTTATTATGTGAGGACATGTATATTAAGAAATCTCAAAATAACTTCTTGTTCAGATTAGAATATAAACAGCTGACATTAGTTTTTTTTTAGTACATGAAAAAACAAAACAAAAGAAAACAAAACAAACCCAACCCAGGTTCAAATCCCACTTCTACAGGTTCTTTGTGTGACCTCACTACATGATATCCTCACCAGGAAGTAAAAGTAATGACATTTGTCCTATCCCTCAGTGGAAATGACATAAAGGTGGCTAAAGTTGTTAGAAAACTATCTGAAACATGGAATTTTATGGAAGTATTTAGGTATACTGGCACCTGCAGGTTGGCAGTGAAGGGCAAGACAACGTAAGGTGAACATTTGGGAGTCAGCTAGCTTTCTCCAGCTCTCATAGGGGAGTGCTGAGTCCAAGGCTCAACAGAAAAGCAGATTAGTTGTACAACAGGCAAGAGCTCAGGAGAGCTGAACCCCGTATGTGCACACATGCTCTTACAAATGTCTTGTTAAAAGGCTTACTTAGCTCTTGTGACAAAAGAAATGGCACCATGGATATATTTCCAGTTGTGGATGTTGGAGGAAGCATGGAGTTATGAAGATATGGAGAAGCGTCTCCAGAGAGATGTTCTCTAGTCTGCCCTGTAAGGCACAAGGAGGGCCCCTAAGCTGGTTCCTACAGCAGCCATTTGTTAGTTTGAGGGCACATTCCAGTTATTTCTCTGCGCTGGAGGCCACAGATCCCAAAACCAAGGTGTTGGCATGTACGTTCTTTCTCAGAGAAGCTTCTGAGCTTCTACTGAGCTCCTGCTGGCTATAAAAGACCCTGTGAACTCCTCAGCTTGTGTGCATATCACTACAGTTTCTGCTTTTGCTAGTGCATGATACCTCTATTGAGAAGATACCCTGGCTGCCTGCCCTGATGCTGGTCACTGTCTTAGGGCCCACAGTTCTTTGGCATGCTCAAATGGAAGGAGATCCTCTCTACTGAGACCCTACTGAAGTTGAGGTGAATTTCTTAGGTTCCAGATTTGGGACTTCAGCTCATGTTTCCAGGAAGGCACAATTCAAGGGAAGCACCAGAAAACACAGAGAAATCTCCTACTCTTTATAGCATCTATTGAATCAGCAGCTTTAGAAGCTAAGACAGCAACCTGCCTTTCTGAACATTCAGAGTCGGGCTCCCCTCAAAGCATTTCTGGCTCAGGGAGAAAGTACAGAGAAAACAGAAGGAAATTGTACACTCGGATCAATGCAGAAGGAGGAAATGACAGAGAGGGTCAGTGACTTCCTCAGCATCTTTGGGTAGACTCAACGTGATCAAGTTATTATAAAATAAGATTTAATTATAAGATTTATTAGGAAAAGCAAGGGAGCCAGGGCAAGGTGTAGAATGCCTGACACAGCTGAAGAAGTCACTGATTTCTGCCTCCTTTGTTGATGAGCCTTCCCATTTTGAGCTCTCTCTCTCTCTCTCCCTCATGTACTCTCCTTTTCTATCCCTTGTCCTTGTCTTCCCATTTCCCACCCACCCTCATCTCTCTGCTTCCTTCTTCCTCACCCCACCCCCACCCCCAGTAATCATTCGCACCACCAGTAAGCTTGGGACCATCTCTCATCTCCTATGTCCATAGACTCTTGAGTTTCTGTAGACACTGTATCTCTTAGAAGGAGAAATCTACGCGGCATAGCTTGGTCTAGAGTCCTACCAGTGACCGTGGGACAAGAATGTGGCAGATCAGCATGGCTGCCTGAACCCATCCAAAGGAAAGGGTTGCTATTTCTCATAGAAGTAGTTCTGCAGACTCCTTAGAAACCCATGTCAGATACAGTGGGCTCACAGACTATGAACACTGTGAGTGCAGACATTGGATGACCAAGTGGAAATTGTAAATCTAATCTAGGGCTTGAGAAAAGATGGAGTGTTGGAGTTGAGTGGAGCCAGGATTAGAGATAAAAGCCAGACACAGAGTCAGCAGACAGCAGAGAGATTTAAGTATCAGAGGTCCAAATAAACAAGCTTGGAAACAGGGCCAGAAGTAGGGAAGTGCTTCATCGCTGGCATCAGACTGCAAAAGGCCAGTGTGCTGTCAGGTGTGTCCCAGGAGCTCCCATTGCAGATGCCAGTTGGAAGAAAAGTGGAAAGAAGAGAATGAAGCAAGCTGTGAAGTGGCCATGTCCACTGTGCCTGTCTCCTAAGACATGAAAGGAAATGGGAATGGGGTGAAGATCCCTTTGCACATCCATCCTTCTGGAAAGCTAGAATAACATCTTAAATAGGTATGAAGTGTTCTCCATCAATCCTGTGTTGGGAGGTATTAGGAGACCTGGGCCTGGCACTGTGGAATTGCCCACACAGGGCATTATCTTGTAAACAGGGTGTGCCACAGAACAGCTTCGATGTCTGTCTTCAGGAACATCTCAGTGTTTGTTGACATGTGTGGATGAGTTGAGCTGCCCTGCTTGGAGAGAACAAATAATAAAAAGAAAATGAAGAGCCTGGATAAAGGCATCACAGAAGGCTGGTGAAGATTCACTTGTGTTCCGGATGCTCTCAGCTCCTCCTTCACATGGGATCAGGGGAGAGGAATTCTTTGCTTTATCATAAATCCAAATAATCCCTGTAGATTTGCAGTAAATTAGACACACGGTCCCTCAGCCCTTGACACACATTGTGAGGAAATTATTTGATTCATTTTCTTGGTGTACTTAAAGCATTCCACTGGTCTGAGAGCAATTGGATGCATGAAAGAAATACAAACGTAACAGTTAAACAGCCTCCCAGACCGCCCAGACACATCTCAGCCTCGATTGGATGCTACAAATGAGGAGATAGCTGATAGAAACCACACGGGGCTTGCTGGACTAGCAAAGCAAAAGCCAATTATGATTGGCCATCCCTGACTATAATTTCATCAGTTCAACCCAACAATTCTACAGGAAGAAACCTCAGAGACACCATGTTTCCATTCTTCTCCAAAAACTGGGGAAGGCATGCCAAGGTTCAAATCAGACAAGGCTCTATTCCTGAGTCAAAGCAGATGCCTTCCAAATCACCTGGTTTGAATTCTCAGGTAAATGCAAATATCCCAGTCCATGAATTACCCACAAATCATCCAGTAGGACCCAGAATGTCACTCAAGACGTTCAAGTTCACAATAGTAACCATGGCATTGGATTGGCATGTGAAAAATGTTTTTATGGTAGTCAGAGAAGATAGGGTTCATTTTATCTTTTCAAACAAGGTCTGCTTTGTGAGCCTTCACAATTTGAACACAATCGTGTCATTTTTTAAGTTCTTACACGTTGACCTTAAAATTTCAGCAGCATTCTTCTTGCTAGGTGATTAGCTTATGTCCTGGCTAGTTTTCTTCTACTTGATATAAGCTAAAGTCATTCAGGAAGCAGGAACCTCAGTTGAAGAATTGCCTCCAGCAAATTAACCTGTAGCAAGTCGATGGGGCTTTTCTTGATTAATGATTAATCCAACTGTGGCTGATGTCACCACTGGGCAGGTAGTTCTGAGTCATTCAAGCAAGCAGGCTGAGCAAGGAAAGCTATGGAGAGTGAGCCAAGAACCAGCCTCCATGGCCTCTGCTTCCGTTTCTGCTTCCAAGTTCCTATCTTGAGCTCCTGTACTGACTTCCCTCCTAGACAGACTGTGACCTGTAATATTAAATAAACTCTTTTCTACTCAAATCACTTTTGGTCACCACAGCAACAGTAAACTAGGGACTCAAAGCTTCTAGGCAGCTTGAAAATGACCATGCAGTTAATGATTGGAGTGGAGCTGGAGCCATGGTCTCCTGACATCCAAACCAACAATTTGCCTCCAGCACAGCTGGCCTTATATAGGCCAGAAGTGGATCCTTAATATAGCACTAGCATAAGTACATTGCTGATGGAATTTAAAGCTATTTTCTTTCAAGTAATATAAAGTAGAAAGATAAGCATTCCAACTCAGCAGTTCTATAGCATCATTCACAACAGGAACCATGTGTTTGTGGAGATGTTCATGTAGGGACAGCCAACCTATGACTTATGTGCAGCCTTACAGTCTTGGCTAATGCCTGTGTTGTGTGGGGAAGTCAGCACCATAGCTGGGGGCAGTGGATCAGTCAGTGTTGGTAACCAGACGCTGCAGTACATTACACATGTATACACAGACACAGACAGACACAGACACAGACACAGACACAGACACAGACACAGACACAGACACAGACACACACACAGACACAGACACACACACACACCACACACAAACACACACACAGAGACACACAGACAGACACAGACACAAACACAGACATTTCCCCCCCCACCCCCCATGCACCCATGCATAGATGATGATGTGCATGCCACAGAGGATGAGCAGTGTTTAGAAACAACCACCAGTTCCAGTTCTTGCCTTTTTGTCTGCTGTGTGCCAGGCTAGCTGACCCATGAACTTTTTCGTTTTTTGTTTGTTTGTTTGTTTTTTGTTTTCCTGCTTCTATCTCCCATCTGCCTTGGGAGTTACAATACTGTATGGTGTGTTATACCATACTTGTCTTTTTTTACATGGGTTCTGGGGACTGAACTCAGGCTAACCACTGAGCCACCCCTTTAGTCCCTGGCTTGTTGCTTCTGATGGGAAATTACAGAGCTTTGGGTCGTGATCCGAAATAAGCTGATGATCCACTTATCAGTCTGGGCTGGAGTGTATCCAGCTGCACATCTCTGGGTAAGAAGTCTATTTTCCTATAGGTGACTATAAACAGGGATACTGTTCCACTTGGGTACCTGGTTTGGCAGAATGTGACAATTAGTCAGTCATCACATATACACTGCACCCTGGAGCTAATTTCTTAGAGGCAGCCATTCATTGTACATTCCAATTGTACATTGTAGCATTCAGGCTAATGCTTTTATGGGCAGACAGTCTTTAGCCTGTTCTACTATTGAGTGGGTGTGTGTGTAGGGGGAGAAGAGGCCTGCAGAGGAGTTATAAACAAAAGATATCAGATATTTATTTTCACAGTTCTCTTAGGCTGCAGAAAGTTCAGAAAGCTGACAGATTTAGAGGCTCCTGTGGCCTTGCTTCGAGGTTTGTAGACTTCTCCCTTCTTATTCTACCCTTGTATGGGGAGAAAGGGCAAAGGTCTCTGACATTTTTTCTGCTTATTCTTTTTTTTTTTTAAGCTCAAATTTTTCTTATTAGGTATTTTCTTCATTTACATTTCCAATGCTATCCCAAAAATCCCCCCATACCCTCCCCCCCAATATCTCCCCCCCACTCCCACTTCTTGGCCCTGGCATTCCTCTGTACTGAGGCATATAAAGTTTGCAAGACTGATGGGCCTCTCTTTCCAATGATGACCGACTAGGCCATCTTCTGATACATATGCAGCTAGAAACACAAGCTGGGGGGGGGAGGGGTACTGGTTAGTTCATATTGTTGTTCCATCTATAGGGTTGCAGATCCCTTTAGCTCCTTGGATACTTTCTCTAGCTCCTCCATTGGGGGCCCTATGATTCATCCAATAGCTGACTGTGAGCATCCACTTCTGTGTTTGCTAGGCCCCAGCATAGCCTCACAAAAGACAGCTATATCTGGGTCCTTCCAGCAAAATCTTGCTAGTGTATACAATGGTGTCAGCGTTTGGAGGCTGATTATGGGATGGATCCCCGGGTATGGCAGTCTCTAGATGGTCCATCCTTTCATCTAAGCTCCAAACTTTGTCTCTGCAACTCCTTCCATGGGTGTTTTGTTCCCAAATCTAAGAAGGGGCAAAGTGTTCACATTTTGGTCTTTGTTCTTCTTGAGTTTCATGTGTTTTGCAGATTGTATCTTGTATCTTGGATATTCTAAGTTTCTGGGCTAATATCCACTTATCAGTGAGTACATATCATGTGAGTTCTTTTGTGATTGGGTTACCTCACTCAGGATGATGCCCTCCAGGTCCATCCATTTGCCTAGGAATTTCATAAATTCATTCTTTTTAATAGCTGAAACTCAGAGGAGAGAGCTTGTCTCCCAGGTCTGCTGATAGAGGCTAACAGAATCATGAGAGGAACAATCTCTAACCAGAGACAACTATAACAACTAACTCCAGAGATTACCAGATGGCGAAAGGCAAACGTAAGAATCTTACTAACAGACACAAAGACCACTCACCATCATCAGAACTCAGCACTCCCACCTCACCCAGTACTGGGCACCCCAACACACCCGAAAAGCTAGACCCGGATTTAAAGGCATATCTCATGATGATGGTAGAGGACATCAAGAAGGACTTTAATAACTCACTTAAAGAAATACAGGAGAACACTGCTAAAGAGTTACAAGTCCTTAAAGAAAAACAGGAAAACACAACCAAACAGGTAGAAGTCCTTAAAGAAAAACAGGAAAACACATCCAAACAGGTGATGGAAATGAATAAAACAATACTAGACCTAAAAAGGGAAGTAGACACAATAAAGAAAACCCAAAGTGAGGCAGCGCTGGAGATAGAAACCCTAGGAAAGAAATCTGGAACCATAGATTTGAGCATCAGCAACAGAATACAAGAGATGGAAGAGAGAATCTCAGGTGCAGAAGATTCCATAGAGAACATCGGCACAACAATCAAACAAAATGCAAAATGCAAAAAGATTTTCTGCTTATTCTAAAGACACCAATCTTATGACATAGGCTGTACTCCTATAAGCTGACTTAAATCATATTACCTTCCCAAAGGCCTCATTCAAATACTGTCATGTTGAAAGTAAGGACTTCAGCATATGAACCTTGGAGGAACTCAGCACAGCTTTCACCGATCTGAGCCCTGGGCATATCCAGATAACACAAAGCAAATCACTCACACTCCAAAATTTGTGTGTTCAGCTCTCTCTCTGGGTAACTTTGACCCATGCTGGGGCATAGGGCAGCTCCATGAGAGAACTGGCTGAAGTCAACAGCAGAGTGAGAGCCACAACTGGAGCTATTTTAGATGGTAGTTCCTTGACAGTCTAGGCTGGGCACCTCTGTGTCTCTTTGTGCCTTCTAGGGATGAAGTTGAGAAGACAACGGCCTAAGAGCTGGGCTTCCCACTCCTCTCTCTTGTTCCCTAGTCACCATCCCTGGGCAATCTGGAGCAGTGGCTCCTCTAGTTTTCTGACCTTGCAAATAAGAAGATTACATAAGGTTCTATGTAGAATCTTTTAAATTGTAATCTGTGACCTTGGCATTAGGTAATGTTTATAAACCTTTAGATCCTTAGATATATCTAATATTACTTCTGTTCACTTAGTTTCCTACTTTGAGACATTGTCTCATGTAGACCAGGTTTGCCTCAGACTCCTTGTGTAGCTGAGGATGACCTTGGACTTCTGCAGTCAACTTATGCAGCAGTGAAGACTGAACCCAGGACTTTGTTCACTCTAGCCAAACACTTTATTAAGTGAGTTGCATCCCCAGCCTAAATTTCCCATTTTTGACTTCTACTTTCACCCCATCTTTATGGGTGACCAGGAGGGTAGAAAGAAGTGTATGTGAGCATGTGTCCCTTTCAGAGAAATACTAGGAGGCAGAAAACCACCTATAAATTAGAGACTTTTCTTCTGAATTACAAGTCTTGGATCTTGAAAAGAAGTTAACAGTTTTTTTTCTTTTCTTTAATGGTATATATTATGCATCACAGTTGACAAGTTGCATGACTTAAGTCTTCTACTTGGAAGATAACTCAAGAGAAGATAATAGAAAATCCACTGGAAAGCACAGAGGGGTCCAAAAATTTCATAGAAGGTTCTCTGGTCTCCCCTATTTAGCCACTGGTGTGTAGGCTTAACATTCTCCTCTGAGATTCTATAGAATGCTCTCTTCCTTTAGGCATTCATAATCTGGGAAGTTCTACTTGATACTCAAGCCTTTGTTTTCCAGCCCTCTGAATGGGGTGTGAGTGTGCACTGATTTAGACACTAACTGCAATAAAATCCCGGCAAGCAGAGTGTTGGAGTCCCTTCTTTGAAGCCATTACTTTGCTTGGGATCTAGCAGCAGGCACTGAATGACTGAAGAGTTATGCTATGGGGCTGGGGAGATGACTCGAAGCTAAGAGTCCTAGCTGCTCTTCCAGAGGACCCAGGCTCAATCCTGCAATTATATGGTGGCTCACAACTCCAGTTCTAGGAGAATATGATGATTTTTTTTTGTAGCCTCCATGGAGACTGAACACTTAACATTACACAGAAACAAACAAAATCTATGCATGTAAGAGAAAAAGAACATTTATTTTATAAGACACTCTACAGAATACAAACATCTGCATTCTGTATAGAGCTGCAGACCTAGGCACAAGGGTGGATGATGTCTCTGCCTCCTGTCACTCACCATGGCCCAGTCATACCCACCATCCTCTGTACCTTCCATTGTTTGTGATTTTCATTAACAAGCCACATTACCACATTGGTGAACTCCTAAAAGCTAACTGGAGTTAACACTCATAGTTATTGGGTTTTATTGTCTGTCTTCAAGATGGAGAGTGGTTCAAAACAGAGCTGACTTCTAGCTTGAACCCATGACTGACTGAATAGCTATAAGTGAACAGTTTGGAGGGACAAGCAGAAAGAACCAGGGCTTTTAATCTCTTCATCTGAAATCCTCACTACTAACCTCTGGAATGGCATGCAGATGGCCCTATGTTCATACACACTGTCACCTTCAGGACCAGTTAGGTCAGTTCCTGCCCTTCCTATGCCCAGATACAGTCTCTTCTCCAGACAGCAGCAGGATCAGGGTCTGCTTCCTGTTTGTTGCCAAGGGCCCAACAAAACCTGTGCCACAGCAGTAAAGTGCTCCCTCCCCTACTCAAGCAGTTCCAAGGGCTAATAGAAGGCCTCCTAGCCAACAGAAGGTGCGAATCCATAACAAGGACTGGTGTGCACTGATTTTAACAGCCTGTCAGGCATTGGAGCTGGAGATAATGAGTTTGAGTCTAGCGGTGGGGCATTTCACGGGATCACTGGATGACAGAGAAGCAGGAAGGAGCTGGGCTCAAGCCCAAAGCAGGACTTGGAGTAGAAGGATTTCTGGTTGCAGACAAATGGATTACCAAGAAGAACAGGTCTGCTGAATGCTCTTCGTTCTTATGAAATCAGTCAGCCAAAGCCATCAGAGAAGAACTCCAGAGAAATCCTAGGAGACCTTACCTGAGCAATCGTGTAGTTAGTCACAGGCCACAAGTGACTTTCTGGGCATGGCCCATGTGGCTAGTCCCAATGAAAGTGTCTGTAAGTGTCCACCAACGGGCTGGATTCTAGATTTTGAAGATGTATCACATCCTCTGAAAAAAACAAACACTGTTGATAATTTTGTATATATTTTTCTATGGGAATGATGATGGCATTTTAGATATGATCAATCCATTAAGTAAAGCATTATTTAAATGAACTTTACTCCTTTTGCTTCCTTGAATAAATTAATAGGAAACTTAGCTAAATACACATCTTGCATATAGTGACCCATCCTGAATGACATGGTTCACGCTGAACCTGGACAAAGATCAGACTTTTAGGTACCCAAAGAGCCATTTGATTTTCAGGTATTGCACATGTAGAAATCTATTTGCTTGGAGAATTTTTAAAATGCTTATTTATTGAATGTGTGTGTGTGTGTGTGTGCGTGTGCATGTGCGTGTGCGTGTGCGTGTGTGTGTGTGTGTGTGTGTGTGTGTGAGAGAGAGAGAGAGAGAGAGAGAGAGAGAGAGGGGTTCTTTTTTTTAAAGCTTCTTTTTTATTAGATATTTTCTTTATTTGCATTTCAAATGTTATCCCCTTTCCTGGTTTCCCCTATGAAAATCCCCTATCCTCTCCCCCTCCCCCTGCTCCCCAACCCACCCACTCCTGCTTCCTGGCCCAGGCATTCCCTTATACTGGGGCATAGAACCTTCACAGGACAAAGGGCCTCACGTCCCACTGATGACCAACTAGGCCATCCTCTACTACATATGCTGCTAGAGCCATGAGTCCCTCCGTGTGTTTTCCTTGATCGGTGGTTTAGTCCCAGGGAGCTCTGGGGATACTGGTTAGTTCATATTGTTGTTCCTCCTAGGGGGCTGCAAACCCCTTCAGCTCCTTGGGTACTTTCTCTAGCTCCTTCATTGGGGACTCTGTGCTCCATCTCATGGATGATTATGAGCATCCATTTCTGTATTCAGGCACTGGCAGAGCCTCACAGGAGACAGCTATATCAGGCTCCTGTCAGCAAGCTCTTGTTGGCATCTGCAATAGTGTCTGGGTTTGGTAGTTGTTTCTGGGATGGATCCCCATGTAGGGCAGTTTCTAGATGGTCATTCCTTCAGTCTCTGCTCCGAACTTTGTCTCTGTAACTCCTTCTATGGGTATTTTGTTCCCCGTGAAGGGGGTTTCATGTGACCATGTATGTGCATGTGGAGGCCAGAGATACGAATGAGATGTCTTCCTTTATTGCTTTCTACCTCAGTTTTTTTGATACAGAGTCTCTCATAAAGCTGAAAGCTTCCTGTTTTGGTTAGAATGGATGGCCAGGGAACCCTCAGAATCCTCTTGTCTCTGTCTTACAAGAGCTAGAATTACAAATGGACATATCTTTTCCTAGCTTTTAACATGGTTGCTAAGGATTTGAAGTTAGGTCCTCAGGCTTTTGAGGTAGGCACTTTACTGACTGAACTATCTCCCTGGCCTACTTGGGGGTGGTTATACGGTAGTCAATGATTTAATTATTTCACAGATGTTTTGTCTGTATACCAATATGCCAGGTTTTATATTTAAATCCATACTATACCACATGTTCTTTGTTTTGTTTTGTTTGTTCTTAATTTACCCTGATGTCTAGATGTGCATCTCTGTGGCAGAGACCTACCTACCATGAGCTAGTCTTTGGGCTCAGTCCCTGTCATCAAAATAAACAACCAATGAAAAATACCACAGTTCAGTTCTACAGGTAGGAACTCAGAAACCTACCTACAGAAGCACAATCTCACACATAGACATAAACATGTGTACACAATTAAAAAGAAAATAGATCTGAGTTTTCAGAACAAATGTCCTGAGCTGGAGACAAGCCGAGCAGAGGTAAGGAAGGACTGAAAGCGGAAGCCTGGAACAGAGTTCACACTAGAGCAGGCTCCCTGAAAATCCAAGATCTGTGGCTCCCAAATGCAACCATACTGAAAATGAGAATTGCATAGGATGGAGTCCCAACACTGCCAGGTTATAGGGGAAGGTGATACCAAGAGAGAACTGGAGTGTAGACATTGTACAGGAGTGAAGTGCCAGCCAGGACTTGTGACATCTGTACTTAAAAAGCCTACTGCTAAAATCTCATTCTGTTCCCAGGCCCAGATGTTGGATTGGGAACCCAGAACCCAGATGTTGGGTTGTAGATGAAAGCGTCTCACTCTTTGGCTTATTCTTTCCTGGAACATCACCACATTTGGCTTCTCAAGCTTCTGGCAACCCATACCATGCCTCTTGCACTGACTCAGTTTGTTCAGAAAAGAAAAAAACAACAAAAGAATCAATTCTTTCCTTAGACAGAAGACACATTTGGCCTTGTGAGTCTAGGGGTCAAAGATTCCCCTGCCTTGTGAGTCCAGCAGTCAAGATGCACCTGTGAGTCCAGAGGTCAAGATTTACTTGTCATCCTGAGTTGAGGGGTCAAGAT
The DNA here is from genome assembly GCF_000001635.26 of Mus musculus. Lineage (NCBI taxonomy): Eukaryota > Metazoa > Chordata > Mammalia > Rodentia > Muridae > Mus > Mus musculus. The sequence continues at coordinate 27,516,217 of NC_000078.6, forward strand.
GTACCTGCCCTTGTAAGTCCAGAGGTCAAGATGCATCTGCCCCATGAGACCAGAGGTCAAGATTCACCTGCCCCATGAGACCAGAGGTCAAGATTCACCTGCCCCATGAGACCAGAGGTCAAGATTCACCTGCCTTTGTGAGCCTAGAGGTCAAGTTGCAACCATCTTTTAAAGCAGTAGTTCTTTTCTTGCTGGTGAAGGAAAGCAGACCAACACATAGAACCCATGAATCACTTAAGCTCCTCAGGGTGCAGAAGAGCCTGGTTCAAAAGAAATAGAGAGAGGAAGAAGGAAGGTGGTCACTCAGCTATGAGAATGATGAACTTCATGAGTATGATATTAGATCATGCCATTCATTAAACAAGCAAGGATCAGATAGTTACTGCTCTGGTCCAGGAAAGTTTTCACAGGCCAGGGATGGTTTATTCTGTAAGGTGCTCACTGTGATAGTCGGAGGACCCACTTATATTCCAGCATTGACATAAAAAAAAAAAAAAAAGCTGGGAGCTGAGCAAGTGTCTAAAACACCAGTACTAGGAATTCAAAGGACAGCTCTCTGAAGCTTGCTGGCTATCCTGTCTAGCCCAGGAGGTGAGCTATATCCTTAGTGACTGAGTCTGTGTCAGGAAATAAGGTGGAGAAAGACCAAGAAAGATACTCATGCCAGTCTCTCTCTCTGTCTCTCTCTGTCTCTCTGTCTCTGTCTCTCTCTCTCCCTCCTTTTTCTCTACATATACACATACATGCAAACATACATGAACACATGCACATAGATGATTCAAACATATATATGATCATGCACATATACATATAAGCACACATGAACACACACATATATATGCACACATTAATATACATGAAATACACATAATAAACACTAAATATGACACATAAGTATACATATACACACATTAACACACATAAATATGCACACATGAACACTCAAGGCACACATAAGAACACACAAACACACACATGTACATAAACCATGCATATGCATCAATATGTGCATACATGTGTGTACACATATAAAGACATGCAAAAACACACATGCACATGCATGTACACAAATACATGGACACATTTATACAAGTGGACACATGAACATGCATGGATATACATGAATACACATGGAGACACATGAACATAAAAGGTTTTCACTAAAAGGCTGGCCAAAAGGAGCCTGTTTGTAGCTTTAGACAGACAGTCCTTCACTCAATGCCCCTCACCCACAGACTTACTCTTGTGGCTAAAATGCTAAATAGTATTGATTTTAACAGAATATTAGTCACCCAGAAATTTTTGTTATATCAGGTTTCTCTCTGTTTCTAAAATGTAATTGCTAGAAGAGTCTTTCTAAGATAGAATAGTATTGAATCATTTATAGTGGAGTGTAGGTTTAGGATGGAGACGTCTCCATATTATCAGTTTGGTGAACCTAGTGCCCTGCATTTGCTATCCTCAGAGCATCCAACAAGGTTGTTTCCATTTCTCCTGTGCCCTACTCTACTCTAACTAAGGATGCATTTATCTCAAGCAAGGCTTGCAAATATACAGATGATCATAGCAGGAAGTTGTCAAGAGAATTATTTCATAAGTATCAAATGAGAAATGTGTAAAGACTGATACAGCCAGAACAGCCTTCCCAGTAGCAATGTAAAGGAAGGAGCTGTGAGGGTGTGCAGGGTGGACCAGTCGGATTCTAGAACCGATGCTGGATTTGGCCTCCCTGGGTACCTCTTGCACAGGCACTGGATCAGTTTAACAAGGAGGATAAATGAAGGACAGACTTGACTCTTTACTACCTCCTCTGAGCTATCTGTGAGAAACTGCTGAGTCCCCTCTATGTATAGCTTGGTCATTGCCCATGTCCCTGCCATATCCTGCATGTGCTAATGGCCAGGAGAGCAGTACCCAGATAGCCAAACTTTAAGGCCTTTGATAGGATGTCACCGGCAGGAGACCTTGAAATGAAATGGTTCAGTCATGTAGACAACAGGAGTGGAGCAGAGATGCACTTGGGTACCCTTCTTCTTACTGCCTGAAAGTCCTTGTATTTTTGTTCCCCTGTATGTGTCAGGGTCTGATCCCTCTTCCATGCCTACCATCCACAATCCTTCATTTCCTTTAGACAAGATTCCTTCTAAGCAGCTCCATTCTCTCTTCTGCACTCACTCATTCCAGAAATATTTGACACATGTATACCAGAAGTCTAGATACACAATACTTTATTATCTTCTTTTCTCTTCTCCTCTCTTCTCTTCTCCTCTCTTCTCTTCTCCTCTCTTCTCTTCTCTTCTCTTCTCTTCTCTTCTCTTCTCTTCTCTTCTCTTCTCTTCTCTTCTCTTCTCTTCTCTTCTCTTCTCTTCTCTTCTCTCTCTTCTCTATCTATCTATCTATCTATCTATCTATCTATCTATCTATCTATCTATCTATCTATCATCTATCTATCTATCTATCTATCTATCTATCTATCTATCTATCTATCTATCTATCTATCTCTGTCATCTATGTATGTATGTATTATGTATGTATGTATGCATGCATGCATCTAACTACCTATCTTCATCATCATCTATTATCTACGTATCTATGTATCTATGTATGTATTATGTATGTATCTATCTACCTATCTATCATCTATTATATAATCTAGCATCTATCTATCTATCTATCTATCTATCTATCTATCTATCTATCTATCTATCTATCTATCTATCTATCCATCTATCCATCTATCTCTCTATCTCTCTCTCTCTCTCCCTCTATGTATGTATATGTGTGTGTGTATGTGTCTAGGCCAAAGGACAACTTTAGGTGTTCTTCCTCAAGTGTTGTCGACCTCATTCTTTTGAGACACTGTTAGGGTTACAAGCGTGTGCCTTCACACCTATCCTTATAACGTGGGGTCTGGGAATACTTAGGAGCACATGCTCGAGTGGCTAGCACTTTACCTACTTAGACATCTCCTCAGTCCCACTCTTAAACTTCTCAAGTTTACTAACCTCAAAGAATCTTTTCTTCAGGCAGCCTCTGTGGAACCTTCTGCTCTGTGTACCTGGTGCTGCCAGCCTCTTCTCAGCCTCCGCCCTCCTTGTCTGCTCTCTCTTTTAGCCTGCAGTTCTGTCTGTACTTTTCTGGGCTATCTTCCCCAGTCTTTTCTCTCCTCACACCCCTGTCCTCCCTCCTGGTCCGTGTCTACACCTTCTCTTCACCGAGGCTTCCTGTACTGACTTCACGTGGTTCTGGCATCTATGATATGCTACTTAAAGTGTTGATTTATTTTCCCAAGCAGAGTTCCCTCCTACTCCAGGAAATTAGCTTCTCTGTGGGAGCAGGAACCCTGGCTCTAGTTTGTTTGAATATCAAAAAGCATTTTGCTGGGATTGAGGTGTTCAGCTGAGCTATAAGAAAAATAAAGATTAATATAAAAACAAACACGCGCCACAGCAAAACCTCCCATGCTCGCACAGCAATTAAGTTTCCATGGACTTTCAGCACAACCCACTTATCTGCAACCTGCACAAAATAACTATTTTGAGACTCTAACGTGTTCTCCCTGACTTAGTTCTATTCTAAAGAATGGATTTAATATACAGAGGTTAATATGAACAAAATAAAGAATTATTTCACAAACATAAATTTATGAATAAAAGAAAGATGTTAAACTGTTCCTTAAAGGTTATGCTCAAAATTGATTTGGAGCAAATTAGAATTTTTTGTTGTTGTTGTTCCTTTTGTTACAGCTATTTTGGCTGCAGAAGTGCTGAGGCGTTTGAGCTCCAGAGAGAGCTCTGACTACATGAGGTGTTTGGGGACTGGAACAAGGCCAGTTCCCTAAAGTCACCTCACCAGCTACCAGCAGCCCTCAGGCATCTTCCCAACTAAGTCCTCTTGATAGTGATTAGTTAGGGTTGACACTGGAAGTAGGGCTAGGGTCCAGTTAGGTTTGAGACCAGTGTGGATGCTAGGATAAGAGCTTTATCTATTCGGGGCAGTGGTGGCTCACACCTTTAATCCCAGCACTTGGGAGGCAGAAGCAGGCGGATTTCTGAGTTCGAGGCCAGCCTGCTCTACAGAGTGAGTTCCAGGACAGCTAGGGCTACACAGAGAAACCTTGTCTCGGGAAAAAAAAAAAAAAAAGAGCTTTATTTCCTTTTATTTCCTCTCAGTTTTTTGAGCTTCTTAGTTCAGCAACTGATTTTTCAGTTGCTGTTGCCCATTGCCTGTCCTACTGGTCATGGGTGGCCTGGAGCCTGTCTTGCTTTCTAAGTCTATGGTGAGCAAATTCTGACTGCTCCAGGAGTGTTCGGTGTTGATGATACCTCTGCCCTTTCATTGGTCCCTAGGGAAGTCGACACCCAGGCAGGCGCCTTCAGCAGATGTGTCTTCCATCTCCCACAGGAATAGGCTGTTCTGTGTCGTCTCCTGACACACTTTCAGGATTTCCCAACTTGGCAGTTACCATGATGTAAGCGCTGCCTAGATTTCTCTAAGAAGGGGCCTTTGGGTTAAAGGTGGGTGGCACTCCTGCCCACCCCTGTGCCATGCCTTCCGGAATTCTTTCCCCTGAGGTAGCTGCAGCCTCAGCACCCTTCCTGGCATCATGCCGCCAAATTGCTCTGGCAGAAGGCCTGCTCTATGCTCTCCTCCCAAGAGCCATCATGGTGGCTCTCTCCTGGGATATGGGCCTGCCACTCCCTCTCCAAACCTTCAAAACAGCCCTTTGCTTGCTTTATTCTTGTTGAACCCCATACACCCTCTCACTTTTCAATTCCTTTTTCTGCTCAGCCATCACTCTATCTAGACAGAGTTTGGTGACAAATGTTCTATTTTATGGCAAGTGTTAAAAGTGGATTTTCAATTGGGTCAAGACCATTTCCTGCTCATATTTTATTGCATAGGGACTGCTGTGTATAAGGCCTGATACTTTCATAAGGGCTGTGTCTAAGGGCCGCTGACCAGCATGAAAATCAAGTGATAATTCCCATATTTATTTTACACAGTCCAGTTATCTTACAATATACATTTGCTAGTAGGCTCTTTCCATTTGAAAAACTATGCCCTAGTTTGAGGGCAAGGATAATCCTGCTGAGTCCCATGACCCGAGAGCTGGGTATGACTTCAACCCCAGACACTTATCAGCTACTCTCTCCTCAGTTTCAGCTGCACGCACATGACTCCTGTGAACTTCTGCAGTAAGGATGGCTGTGCCCTTTTAGGTCTTCTTTGTTGGAGGACCCTCAGCATGTCACCGGAATGCATCCTATACATCCAGATTGAGCATCCAAACTTATCACTGAGGTGTGGCTTTGAGCTTGGCAGAGAAGAAAAAGAGAAGTCTGTGTATCCATCAGGGAGAATCTGAGCTCATCAGGCTAGGTCTTGTGCAGGTCAGTCATCAGTAGGCACATGACTCAACCTGACTTCTCATAGGAATGGACAGAGTGGAATGAAGTAAGGTATGACACCCTAGATATCCATTGGTGTCACACACTGGCATTGTGCCACAGCACTAAGGTCACTCTGGGATTATGCTATGATAACAGAAGAATACAGTGTTGATAACTTATCTAGAATTACCCCCTCTTTCAGCTATGGGTTTAGAATGGTGATGATGAAGGCATTAGTACCTGCAGCCTGCCTGCCTCGTCCTCACATGTGGAAGGATGAAGGATGAGTGTGAATATTTGCTGTCTATTCACACGGAAAGGAGAGGAAACCCCTGGATACAAGCCCTTGTGAAAACATCATCAGTGGGGTTTATGGGAACAGAGCCCATAAGGTTTCAAATGTTTCCAAAGGCCCTGCCTTCCAATACTATGTCCTGGGCTTAATTCTAACCCATTACTTCTAGGGAATGCCTTCGGGTCAAAGCAGCATCCTTCCATCTCAGACACAATTTTAGGGAGGTCTTTGGGAATTTCCTCCCTGTTAAAGTGAAGCCAGGAGAGGGCTTTGGGGATCATGGGGAATACCTTGTGCAAACCTATGGAAAGGTAACCCTTACTTCTTTTTGTTACAAGATATGTGGGAACTCAGCGGGTCACTTGTAAACTTTGTGTTAGATATAACAGATGCCAAGGTTGCACCCAGCATCCAGGCAGCATGGCATGTCCAGAGTGGAACAACTCATTTTGCCTGCCTCCCTCCCTCCTTAGCATCTCAGAAAGCTGCCTTGTAGGACATGCTGATTTTTATTGCTCTTGAGCCTTACCTAATCTGAGACTGAAGCAGGACTCCACTCTAACAAGCAGGAGCACAATTCAAGTTTATTAACACCACACTCCTCAGTGGCACAATTAGTATGACTCTTTTGGTCTCTGCCACAGGGGACTGTCTAGCCAGAGCGTGGACTGTGACGTGGCAGTGTATGTCAGCAGCTTGCAATCTGGCTCCTTTAACCTCAGGCCACACCCCTTGTTTTGAATTCTCCCTCCCCTTTTAGTAACATTTCTTAGCTTTCTAGCGCTATCGAAACTGTGTGCACAAGAGGAAGGAGAAAGACACCTAGAATTGCTCATCATCCCTTCTGCCACAGATAACCAGGGTTGAGACTGTTCTGTTTTCTAGTCTCTGAATATATTTAAGGTCATATTTTTCTCAGTGCTAAGATTTCGTAGATTACAAGGTGTGGCAATGCCATCCTTGTGCTTTCTAGAATGCAAAGAAGGAAACAGCACAAACGTATTTTGATCCCATTTTCAGTCTCTTAGACGCACTGTAGTTTACAGACAAGGAGACACTGCTAGAATAGCAGACATGCAAGACTAAGCCCCCGTCTTTCAAATCTCTTCAACTTTCCCAGAGGAATATGAAAGGAGGTTCAACAGGATGGTGCACTGTCTAGCCTTTTCCATTTTCAGGTCTCTCTGGGAATCTCCAGGTGACATAGTGATGGATCTGCCCCTATCCCTCAGCTTCTGGCTCTGAGGACCAATCACATTTGATCACAGAAGTCATATAGAAACCATACACTGGACCAACAAGACAGCTCGGCAGGTAAAAGGCTTGCCTCATCTGATGGCTGCATCTTGTGAAAGGAGATAGACTCCTAAAAGCTCCCCTCTGCCTTCCAGAGACTGTGCACGTACCATGACACAGACACACCTGCTTTTACACACACTATGTAGTAACAATGAAGTTTAAAGGAGAGAAACTAACTACAGAACAACATTTATAGGGTGCTTAGCATCAACCTGGTGATTTTATTTGTAGGATACAGTATTGCATTTTATTTTATTTTATTTTATTTTATTTTATTTTATTTTATTTTATTTTATTTTATTTTATTTTTGTAATTGGGCTTTGTCCCTCTCTTTCTGCTCAGTCAGCTGGTGGAGTCCTCCATGCTTATGGCTAGAATGGGTTTTTTTTTCTTTTCTTTTTCCTCTCTAGAAAGCTCTTCCTGATGCTTCCTCTAAGCTGAGGTGAGGTTACTTCTTAGATTCCTACCAATCATATCACTTTCAAGCAGCCAATTTCCCTACATTTGAGAAATGGGTCTGTTTCTTTATATTGAATTCTCTTCCTAGGCACTTGGATCTGGCTGCCCTCTCCTGGCCTAGCATGACGTCCAGTCTCAGGCTTGGTCTACCTGCTCCCCAGAGCTCCAACGGAAATCCTAAGCTTATGCAACACAATATCTCTGGCATGGTACTTCCGGAAGCCTGAAAACCCAAAGAAACAGTTGAGTCCCTTGAGGCAAAGCAGCCCAGAACACAGAGGTAGGCAATATTTGCAGGAGATGGGGGAAGTGGGGAGGGAAGCTGTCTGCCTCCTTCAAAGCAGGAAGGAACTGATATCTCCAGAGTCTGCTTGCCAGGCTGCCAAGCCCGGACTCTGCCATGCTGAGCTCTCAGTAGTCCCTGTTGGTGTAGTCGCATGTTGGAGGCACAGAATTCCAGTGGCCCAGCTGGGAAGACACACGTATACACCTTCTTAATCTTTGTTGTTGTTGTTGCCACTGGCTGTGTACAAGGGCTGTAGAGCACTCTAGGCTGAGGAATCAATTAGGAGGGGGCTGGATCACTGGTCCACAGAACCACCAGCTCCTAGGTGGTCAAGAACAGAAAGACTTCCCATGTTCCTTCTGCCCTACAGATCCACTAATGCCCTAGACATTCACAATCAGAAAAACATTGCTGTGTTGACCCATTGCAAGCATGGGACTCACCATTATGGATTTGCCTCTGTTATCTCTGGATATAGGATATACCATAATCGGTTAAACTATTAGTAACTACAACAAAATAAATATACTTGCATATTTCCAGTGACCATTAGAGAATATTTTTATATATTGAGTCTTGGAACTTCCAACTGGGATGTCTTAAGGGTTTTACATTCTAGTTCTTTTCTATAGGGAGCATTCTTTTGCTTTTAGGAAACTGGTATCCCACCAGACAATCCAGATCTAATTCAGTTGTGTATATATGAACAGTCATTTTATTATTTATCACTAAGACAGAAAAAACAATTTATAATTGCTTGCAAGAGCTGGCAAGATAGCTCAATGGTTGTTTGCCACAAAGCCTGGTGACTTGATTTCAGTATCTGGAGTGTACATGGTAGGGAAGAGAATGGACTCTCACATGCCTGACCTTTACAAGCCAGCACACCACATAAATAAGTAAGTAAGTAAGTAAGTAAGTAAGTAAATAAATAAATAAATAAATAATCCAAAATGTCATTTGCAGCAATTTAATTTAAACCCTTCTTTTCTGGTCTCATGCTCATAAAAGCTTTATATTTATTTTATAACCTTGTGTGCAGCTTTTTGCAACTCTTTATATTTTCTACACTTTCTTATTGATACACAGAAATATCTTATGTATTAGGAATACTGTGCTGTTGTTTTTTTTTTTTTTGTTCATCTTAACAATGTTGTTATAGTGTAAGAATATTTTGCCCCCTAGGCTAAGTTCTCTTTAACTTTATTTGCATGTTTTGATATAAAAAGGGTGTAATTGAAGATCAAGATATACGTTTACTTTTACATGGGCAGATGTTTATTGATTACCTCATGACTAGTGTGCACTACTGTTTGTAAGGCCCTTGCTACTACTCCCAATAGATATGTCAGAATTACTTTCCCTTAGTTATTGAACAGCTCTCTTCACCTGTGTATGTACAGTGGTCTATGCTTTTAAAGCATACATATGAAATATATGTATATGTGTGTTTCTTTATGTATTTGTATGTATGTGTGGTATGCATGTGTCTGTGTGTATACATATATGTGTGTCTATATGTATATGTATGTGACTGTGTATGCGTTTATCTGTGTGTATCTGCATGGGTATGTATGTTTAATCTCACACATGTATGAGAAAAGTATGATGTAAAATGTTTTATTTTTCTAGATATTTAATACAGTTTGTTAACATTATGATACCTTTCCTATTTCATTTAGTACATACTTAGATTCCATAGTATACAATTATCACATACTAACTTTACATTTCTATAACTCTTTCCTTCCTCTGTATGTCTCTTTAAGTCCCTAGATTTTTTTTTTTTAACTGATTATCTTCTTGTTGAAAGAACTGTGTTGAATGCAGTCTTTCAGGATTGCACCCTATTTCATCAGGCAGGCATTTGCCATAGTCCCCTCTGTTGAAAAATCGATTTTGATTTCTCTTCCTTGCTCTATGCACATTTTTCTGACCTATGACTCCTTCAGGATTCCTCCCACCCCCATGAGGAACTCCTGGTTCTTTATAAAGTGCACAGAACGTTTCAACATGACCTCAGAGGAAAGTTGACAATTCATTCTCCCCCTAGGAGCCTAGGAAAGGGAGATTTTATTTCCCTTCTACTGGTGTTCATATCTATAAGACTGGGGCTTACCCGAGAGGCTGTAGTAACACTGATGGACCAGTGTTGTGGTTTGAAAGCAACCATTCCCTCAGCCTCCTGTGTCGGTCCCAGAGGGTAGATCTCCTTTGGGTCGTCCTGGGCTAGGTAGGTGAGGATCGCTGCAAGTGTCTTGTCCCAGACACTCTGCTCCCTCCCCGCAACACCCACACCCACTCTGGGTCCTGTCCACCATGAAATGAGCAGGTCTTCTCTCTAATTCACCCTTACTGCTGCAATGTCCTGCCCATGCCCACAGGGTGGAGCCAGCCGGTATAGAACCTCCTAAAATCATGAGCCCAAGTAGGTTGTTCCTGTGGGTCTGAGTGTTCACCCCTGGCTTCTGACTTTGAACACTTGCTCAACAGTTATTTTAGAAGGTTGTGGAACCTTTCAGAAATAAGTCCAGTTGTAGGAAGCAGGTCACTGGAGGGCCAGTTTGAGGGTCTTAGCTTGCTTCCGGTGTCTTTCCTTGCTGCTGAGATGTAAAAAGGAAGTAGCTTCCACACGTTATTGCCTTTATAGAGACACACTCATGTACCTACCTGGCCAGGGTGGGATGGATCCCCTCAGACCCTCCTTTCCTGAAGGTGTCCTGTTGCTTGTCAGACACATGGTCACAATGACAAGAAAACTGACTACTACAGTTATACTCTTGTTAGTCGACTAAGGGATTTTGGTCATGGTGACAAAATGGCTATTGACTGGTGAGTTTGAATTGCCAATTCGAAAGTACAATAAGGTGCCACTGCAACAACAGAAAAACTCTGTATGACAAGAAAGGTAGGACCATGACTGGCCCAACCTGGGAGTCATCTCATGGTGGATGGGGGTGGGGGAACAAGGCCTGACACTATTAGTGATGCTATTATGTGCTTACAGACAGGAACCTAGATGGCTGTCCTCTGAGAGCCCCTACCAGCAGCTGACTGAGACAGGTGCAGATACTTACATCCAACCATTGGACTGAAGTCGGGACTCCTGTGGTTGAATTAGGGAAGGATTGAAGACGTTGAAGGGGAAAGCGACTCCATAGGAAGACCAGCAGTCTCAACTAACCCAGACTCCAGGGAGCTACCAGAGACTGAGCCATCAACCAGGTAGCATACATGGGCTGGTCTGAGGCCCCTGGCATATCTCTATCTCTATCTCTATCTCTATCTCTATCTCTATCTCTATCTCTATCTCTATCTCTATCTCTATCTCTATCTCCCGATCTCTATCTATCTATCTATCTATCTATCTATCTATCTATCTATCTATCTATCTATCTATCTATCATCTATCTCTGTGTGTGTATGTGTGTGTAGCAGAGGACTTCCTGATCTGGCCTCAGTGGGAGAAGATACACCTAATCCTGGAGAGACTTGAGGCCCCAGGGAAGGGAGAAGACTGGTGGGGGATGGGGAAGCACCCTCTAGGAAGCAAGGGGGAGGAGGAATGGGATGAGGAACTATGGGAAGGGGGAAAGGGGTGGAGCAACAGCTGGAATGTAAATAAATAAAATAATTTAAAAAAATAAAAAGAAAGGTTGGACTTTGGAAAGGTTAACTGAAGAAATGTAAATGTTAAAAATAAAGTTTATAGTTCTTCAAGCTTTGAAGTTCTATGGCTCAGAGAGAGGCTGCTTTCAGTAGGTAGCAAAAGTCGCCAGATCATTCAACAGGAAAACTTTTCACTCTTCGGGTGCTTCCATGGGGCAGAGACTGAGCACTGACTTTCCCAGGCATGAACTCTCCTCTGATACACATGGCCACAGGAGCAGTGGTCTGAGCTAACTTATGCTCAGTTAGGTCCAATCTGCTACCCTTGAAATGTGAGAGTACTCTGTTTAAAGCCACCCCCCCCAATTAAATCTACCACCTGCACAGGTGTGAAGAACCACCTTACCCCCCCGCCCCCTCCGCCTTGCATTCATCCTACCATGTGGCTTTACTCGCCAGTGCCAGCACTCTTTGTTTGAGCTAGTGTCATTGTCCGAGCAAACAAACTTGAGCAATCCAGATATGTACAGATGGAAAACAGAGCCTCGGGAGCAGCTTCAGGTGGCTGCCCTGGTGTATGCCTGATTGTTTGGTCCCCTAAAATAAGGCATACTGAAATGAGGTTACAACCAGTCTAGACATGCAGTGCATGCTGGGAGTTGATATTTGATGGGTGTTTTATGAAGAAAATTACCAGGGCTCAGGGGCAGATTTTATCCCAGTATACTGTTCGTAATGCCTTGCCTTGCCTTCCGAGGCCACTTACAGTCTAAATTGTATAATCCAGTGATTCCCCCAGAGGTAGGCACTAGCTTTTATGACTCCGTCCAAGTCAGAGACCAGATCCTTACAGGCAGTAGGTAGATGATGTTAGACACTGGCTTCCTGGAAGGATGTGAAAGAAAGTTGCTTTGAGTGTAAAATGTAACCATGAACAATAGGCATTGCCCAGGAAGAAAGGAAGCCGCTAAGCAGTTGAAATTACCTTAGCAGTGTGAGCCATACAGCTCAGAATGTGACTTGTGTCTGGGGGTAGGAGTTTGTAGGGTGGGAGAAGGTGTCAACTACATCTGGGTACCCTTCTGTACAAGCAAGGCTCAGTCTCTGTTTTTTTGTCAGCCTGACTTTGGAAGCTCTTTAACACCCAGCCAAGGCTTGGGGGATAGCGGGGCAGAGCAGGTCCAGAGCCCCTGGGCTTTATATGTCCTCCTGTTCTAAACACTGTAATACCCTACCACAAATCAGTCCCCCCCAAAAGTGTAAATAAGAGTTGAAGATGCCAAGTCTAAAAGGATCCATTAGGAGTGTGGACATAAAAAAGGTTTGGTGTGATCTACAGGAAAGGTGAGGGGTGAAGACTCTGGAGGTTAGTGTAAATATTTGCCCACCTTAAAAATGTATACAGCTAAAAGCCAGAGGATGGAGACTGTCGGGGGCTAAATAGCAACATGCACACTGCTCCACATCAAATGGGATTTTCCAAAAACAAACTTGACAGTGGTTGGTGAATATATACCCCAGAGCTTGAGAGGAGTGGGTCTAGCAGAAGGCTGTGAAAGATGCTGCTGTTGAACTTCCCCACCGAGGTATGCAGTGTCTCTGGAATTATGCAGTCGCTGTGGCTTATAATGGGAAGATTTAGAATAGATATATAATTGAAATGCAATTGAATTGTACTCTAGCTGCTTCAATCCAAATGAACACCTTAAACTAATTGTTTTTAAATGGGACGTGCTCTACACGCTCAGTACAGGGAATCTTGGAAGAGTAGGGAAATGAGTTCCTGAACCAGTAATTCCTCAGGGTTGGCACAGCCATGAATAGTGATAGCTCAAATGTGACAGAACCAGCCTCTGGCCACTTCTGACCTCTAAAGGCCTGTGGTATCCCCCTTGCCCCGTGTTCTGTGTTGTGGGGAAGAGGAAGGGGGAGGGAGAAGGCTAGGTATTGAAAAATGCTTCCTTCTAGGTGGATCTTAGGAAAGGATAAGCCAGAAGAAAGGCCAATGAGGTGGATGCTTGGGTCCTCATGTCTCCATTTCAAAGACTGCAAGGCACATGAGGTCTTGACATCAGAGGACACACTAAAGTGACTAGACCACTTGCTGTCCACTGCAGAATGTGTTCCTGTGAATGTGACCCTCGGGTGTTGGTCCAGACCTTCTGCTCTCTTTGAGACAGGGTTTCTCTCATTATCTGCCCTTGGGTATGACACACTAGCTGCTGGCTGGGCAGCGTCTTGCCTCCCAGCTCTGTAGGGGCACAGTAGGAATGGAGATATGAGCCCTGCTGCTGCGGTCTTTAATCTGTAGATCTAATTTCAGGTTAACAGGTTTCAATGGCAAATATGTTTCCCTCTGATCAGGCTGCAAAGCCCCACTATTTTTAAAAATCGGGTGTATATCCACAACAGGGAATTTTTTCCCAATATATCAACCAGTCACACTTGAGCTTGTGAAACTTTCGTGTGTATTTTGTCCTTTGAACTTCTGAACAATACCAGGAGTAAGCAGCAGCTGTGTGCTGGCGTTTTACTGTAGACACTGGGTATGGAAATGGAAAGTCATTGCTATGAGTTGACTTTTCTCATGTTCAAATTAAAACTTCCTCTGTGTATCTGACTGAGTCTCAATTTTGCTTTTGTTCTAATTAGATTCCTCTCCTAGAGTTTCATTGAAGTGTACCAAAGCATTAACGGGGCAGTGCTATGGTTTAATCATGAAATGCATAACACAGCTTGGTGGCGTGGTTGAGGAATACGGTGAAAGTGGTCGACAGGGCTTGTTAGAGGTAGTAGCTCACTAGGAGCGGGCCTTCAAAGATTATATCTGCCCCCTTGTTGTTTTGTGTTCTGTTCATCATAAGTCTCTTTTTCTATAGGTTTCATCATGGTGAGGTTCTGTCTTCCCTAGCCCAGAATCAGTGGAGCTGAGCAATAAGAACTGAACTCCCAGAAATGTGAGTTAATATATCTTTCTTGTGGTGGTTTGTATGTGAATGGTCTCTATAGCTACATAGATCTGAATGCTTAGGAACTGTTTCGAAAGGATTAGAAGGTGTAGTTTTGTTCAAATGCCTGTATCACTAGGGGTGGTCTTTGAGGTTTCAAACGTATTCCCACTCCCTCCCCATTTTTTTGTCCCTGCCTTCTACTCATAGATTTGGATGTAAATTCTCGGCACCTACTCCGCTGCCATGTCTGTCTGCATGCTGCCAAACCCCCAACTCCCCATGATAGTCATCGACCCAACCTCTGAAACTGTAAGCCACTAGTAAACAGTTTCTTCTATAGTTTGAGTTGGTCGTAGTGTCTTACTGCAGTGACAGGAAAAGTAACCCAGACATTGCTTTCCAACTGTTCTTCAGATGTTTTGGTCTCAGAGTTACAAAGGTAACAAATACAGCAAGCTGATTGTTTCTTGACTTCATGATGGTTTTACTTTGTTAACTATTGGAACATGGTTTATATAGGGCTGCAACTTGTTCTTTATGATCTAATAATTAATCTAATAATTTTATAATCTCTACATTTCACCTAGTTACAATTTTATGTCATATGCTGTGAAATTGAGTCCCTTCAAAGTTACAAGGAAAGAGTGAGTTTACAGAGCTTCACAGTTTAATTATACAGCCTCACAGAATTCTGATAATTTCGTGATTAGATTTTTTTTAAAATCGTACACCTCTTTGATTTTCCTTTTGGGGGAGGGCCAGGAATGCTAAATCTCAGACATTGATTTTAACTGTACTAGGTATGCTATGATCTGAAAACTTTATTCATTCACAAACTTGTATGTAGTCATGGAATCATGGGGACCCCTGAGATTTTAATTTGAAAATTTTGTCTGTGTTTGGATGCTATTTTTATGTTTATTTTTGTTGTCTTTTAACTTTTAAAAATCATTTATTATTTATTTAATGTATATGAGTACACAGTAGCTGTCTTCAGACACACAAGAAGAGGGTGTCAGATCTCATGGTGGTTGTGAGCCATCATGTGGTTGCTGGGAATTGAACCCAGGACCTCTGGAAGAGCAGTCAGTGCTCTTAACCGCTGAACCATCTTTCCAGCCCATCTTTTAACTTTTAACTATTACTCTAGAAGTGTATGTGTTCCTGAGTGGACCTCTTAAAAAACACTGAAACATGTTTTACATGAGTTCTCAGAGATTTTCATATTCATACTCTGTAATTTTGATAGCTTAGGATCAACCTAAGGAAGATAAGGAGAAGATACTGTACAACCTTAGAAATGTTCAGCCTGGTTCTTGGAACAGCTCCCATTGAAGGTTGACATGAGCTAGATAGAAACCTGGACTTCTACCTGGCTTTGCTCTTAACCTTAAGGAGTCACAGGAAACCAAGACCTAACACTCAGGTCTTCCACCTCAAGTCAGTATCCTGGTAATTCTGAAGATCAAAGAAGACCTAGACATTGCAAAATCATGTCCATTTTTCTCTGTTGATACCTCCCTAAATCAAATGCCTATCTCCCATCTAGGAGCTATCTTTGTCAACGATCAATTGCTATGAAGAGACACCATGACAACAACTACCCTTATTAAAAAATGGCTGGCTTACAGTTTAGAGGTTTAGTCCATTATCATTAAGGTCTGAAGCATGGTGATACACAGGCAGACACTATACTGAGTTATCTGAGAGCTATACATCTGGATCCACAGACAGCACGAAGAGAGAGATACACTAGGCCTGGCTTGGGCTTTTGAAACCCCAAATCCCACCCTCAATGGCACATTTCCTCCAAAAAAAGTCACATCTATTCTAACAAGGCCATATCTCCTTATCCTGAGTACTACCACTCCTTGATGATTAAGCATCCAAATATATGAGCCTATGGGGACAATTCCTATTTGAACTACCATAGGCTCTATTTCAAGAACAGAGGTTGTCTTCCATTCATTTCCTCACTCCCCTTTCCTCTTTGAAAAAGGAAAGGACCTTCTTGTCCCCCTTTTAAATTTCATTCCTGTGTTTACTGTATTTTTTAAAGAGGTGAGACAATGGGACATCCCATGAGTTCACTCGGACCTGCACACTGTAATAATTCTATGAATTGCGTTTTGCCACTCTGACAAAACGCTTGGGAAGAGTATATTCAAGAAGTTAAAGTTTATTCTGGCTCATGGCTTCTGACTCTGATACTCTAAGTCATAGGTGAGCTGGTTTCTGGCTCTGTAGTCATAGGTGAGTCAGAAACTTAGGGTGAGAAGGTAGGAAGCCTTAAGCTACTTACTTCATGGATGCCAGGAGGTAGAGAGCCATGCCTCCAGTGACACGCTTCCTCCAGCAAGGCCACACTTTCTAAACACCCCAAGCAACACCAACAATTAGGGATTGAGTTTCAAATGCTTAAGAGTATGGGGACATTCTCATTCAAATCAGGTGGTAAGACCCTTTTGTGAAGACATAACACAGTTGAATCGTTGAACATATAGAAACAAAGTGGGTACTAACTGAAGCTTCATCCTCACTGGCTAGAGGTTATAGATCTGCATAGTGGGGGAGAAAAGTAATTGTCTTACCTAGTTGTGAACTACATGAGCTACAATAACAACTGTCCAAACAAGCTACAGCCATTAGTGCAATATTGTCACAAACGTCATGGGAGTAACCAACCACTTTCTAATTAGAGGTAAAGCTGCTCTATGGGGTGAAATCCATACCTGGTACTGATACTAAAGACAAGAACCTGTGGCTAGACAGGTCACAGAGCTTAAAGGGGAATCTACCATCACTCTGATAAATGGGTATAGTATTATAACTGACTCATAATGGCATCATTATACCTGTAGATTAATATATTTCTCAATCCCCAACAGAGCAGCTTTTTTTATGCAGTAAAGGGTGATTAATACAGAGACCCATGACCAATCAAAAGGAGAGAATAAGAAATTATGAAGTGCTCATCTCAAAATGGAACATTTATATCATATTCTTCCTCTAAGGAGCAGGGATCATCATGGAAGAAGGAGCAAGGAAGATTTTAAGAGCCAGCAATGATGGATGTCTGAGATAAGACCATGTTTATATAGACAAAATAGAACTACTAAGCAACTGAACTCATTGCAGTTATGACTGCCTAACAAAATCAAATCGTCCAAAATCCCAGCTTAGGGCAGGGCTGAAATCTCCTGGGGGACCCTACCTCCCTCTCCCTGCCCCCAGGAAGCACTAAGTGAATTCAGTAGGTTTGAAAAAGGAGCACATGAATTTGGGAGGAAAAGGTGGTCAGGCTTGAGGTGGAATTGGGGATGGACTTGATCGAAATACTTATTTGTATATGAAATTATCAAACAATCAAAGAGTTAATAAAATGATACTTATAGCCATTCATCTAGTACAGCTTGCAGGCCAGGACTGGACATGCTCCTGTAGCATTTTGTGACTGGAACATGCTTTAAATGAACTGAACTTCTTAATTTTGGGAATTTTCAAGAAGGGTGTATATTTAGTGCGTATCACAGACCAGATTATAATCTCTGATTGTAATGATTCCTCGATTTAATGATAAAGTATTAATATAAATTAGTGCAATATAAATTCTGGTGATGGCATAAGGTGATTTATAAGAGGCAGATTTCACGCTCACAAAGCAAATGTTTCCACCAGTTGGATTCCTGGTGAATGCAGGTCAGAGTGCACTTGGAAATTTGAGCAAGTGTCATTCATCTGGAGGAAAAGGAAACGTGATGGTCAGATTTCATTGTCAACTTTATGAGATTTAGAATCACCATGGAAACAAATCTCTGGGCATTTCTGGTAGAGATTAGTTTACCTACAGTGGAATTCCTACCCTAAATGTGGGCAGCATGGTCACATAGGCTAAGGAATCAAGACTGAATAAAAAGGAAAACCTTACCAGGCATGATGCTTGCAACTTCAATTCCAGCAAGGGGAAGGCAGAGACAGATGATTCTGTGAGTTCAAAGCTACTGTGGTCTACATAGTGAGTCCCAGGGCAGCCAGGAATACAAAATGAGGCCTTGTCAAAGAGGAAGAAGAGAGACGAGAAGGAGGAAGAAGAGGAAGAGAAAGAGGTGGAGGAGAAGGATGACTAGGAGGAGGAGGGGAAGGAGGAGGGAAAAGAAGAGGGAAAAGGAGGAAAAAGAAGGGGAAGGAGGAGGCACAGAAATACAAAGAAGAAATATTCTTTCTGGTTGGCTCAATGGGTACTTATGAGACCTGATGTCCTAAGTCCAATCCTTAGGGCCTATGTTGTAAAAGGAGAGAATAGACTCATTTGATTGTCCTCAGCATACACACACACACACACACACACACACACACACACACACACACACACACACAAATCAAATAAATATAAATTTTAAAAGAAACCGGGCTAAGAACCAGCGCTCAGAACATCTACTCTCTGGCTTGTGACTGGCTGTTTCATACTCCTGTCTCCAAGACTTCCCCAGTATCATGGAATGTGAGCCAGCAAAGGCCCTCCCTTAAGTGGGTTATTAATGTGTAATTGATCAGAGTGGTGAGACCACGTTATATTCTGTGATTTGGATGATTTTAACTTTGCCCAATCTCCTGCTGCATTTCGTAGGAAAAGGAAGTGCATTTACTTCTCTTTCTGCATCTGTGAGGTCTCCATAACACTTCACTGGAAAATCCTGGTTCTGTGGTCTCTGCTCACACTCACTACTCCCAGAAAGCCGCTGCTCTCCATGGTAGCACCGGCCAATGCTCACTGAATGGATTTTTCACACAAATGGCACAGCCCTGACTACAGTACTTATGGTGCAAACACCTCTTATTCATTGGCTCATCACTATTTACATATTTCATTCATCCTTTAGACTTAAATGGTGCCTCAGTCATTTTGAGATGTGAATTGTCTCTATGTTCTGGTATGTCTTTCTAGGTTATATCCAGTGATTTCATCAGCTGGGCCAGAGTGGGGTTCTCTAAAGGGTTTGTATGTCTGTATAGAACCGTTAAGTGTGTGTCCATTTGACATGGAGGAGGGATGCCCATGGACATCCCTAGCTCCACTAGCCTCTCTTTCTAGCAGATATCTTTCCTCGGACTCAATGTATCTTTGGTTGTTTTAAGCACATAGTTATGAGAGTAAACTTGTGACGTTAAGGATTTAATATTTACTTAGGGTTTTTTGAGACAGGGTTTCTCTGTGTATCCCTGGCTATCCTAGGATGCCCTCTGTGGACCAGGCTGGTCTCTAACTCAGAGACCCACCATGTGTCTGTATAATGTGTTTTGATCATATTTACGCCCGTACCTTCTCTTGTCCCCCATGCACTCCTGTTGGTCTCCTTTCTCTTTTCCATTAAACTCTCTTTTAGTCTCATGTCTTTCTTTGGAGGGAAGTGGGGTGGCCCATTGAGTCTAGTTGGGGTTGCATGGATGAACACTGATGAAGGTTTGTTGATGGGAAGATGGACACCTCACCAGTGGCTACATTACTAGAACTTCTCTTCCTCATCCTGTAGTCGTCAACATTCTATAAATCCTGTATGAGGTTAGGGAACCTCTTCTGTCATTCACTACTCCAGTTGTGATGGAACATGTCTTAACATTTTTTTCCATTTTTTATTAGGTATTTAGCTCATTTACATTTCCAATGCTATACCAAAAGTCCCCCATACCCACCCACCCCCACTCCCCTACCCACCCACTCCCCCTTTTTGGCCCTGGCGTTCCCCTGTACTGGGGCATATAAAGTTTGCGTGTCCAATGGGCCTCTCTTTCCAGTGATGGCCGACTAGGCCATCTTTTGATACATATGCAGCTAGAGTCAAGAACTCCGGGGTACTGGTTACAGCCCAGGAAAACCCATGTCTTGATGCTCTAGAATGGGATATGAGGATATTATTTTGGACAGGTAGAAAAATAATACTTGTGAAGAATCTAAAAATAATTATTTGAAAAACACTTTATCTTGTGGAGAATATTTTATAATTTAAATTTATATCTTAACTACCCCGAAAGCATTTAAGAATGCCTATAAACAGGATATTTAAAGCACCCTTCTGTACTAAAGCCCTGACTAGCTCTGACAAATTTGTGGTTACATCATTCTTGTATCACAAACAAAAGTAGCTTGCTGAGTCTCCCATGGGGCTGGAGATGTATGAATTTGAAATTCAAGAACCTTTATTTAAAATGAAACTGGAAACTCTGGTAAACTGCTACTAATAAATGTCATTGTATACATAGAAACCAGCTTTTTTAAAATGATGATTTATCTAAGATCTCATTGCCCACAGCCTGCTGCTGATGCTTTCTTCTAGAAGCAAAAGGAAGTGGCTGGGATCTGGGTAGACAAGCTACAGTTTCAGTCATTTATATACATTTTAATAGGTTTATAATTGGATTCGGGATTCCAGCTGGACAGCAAGAGGAGGAAGTCAAGAAAATGCATCCCTGGGTATTTCCTCTGCAGAGATCTCTGACAAACAATGGGAACAAGAAGGGAATGGGAACTGGTGTCCCTAAAAATAGAAGGAAAGGAAGAATGAACGGAGGTCCTTCATAGGTTGGTCCTCACAGGCTCAGTCTGTAGCGCAAGCAGGGGAGGTAGACGGTTCCGACAGCGTGTCCCATCACTCCCCTGATGATTCATCTGAAACAGAGCTAAGACGTTTTCTCTGCATTAACTAAGTGTTTCACGAACAGACTTCAAGCTGCCTCTGGCAATAAATGGAATATGGAGATTCCATTTACTCCTCTGGCAGAAACCCAATACCTTTTCATTTTCCCCTTCCTCCCACCATGAACACAGCTGGGAGCGGCACACATGAGCAAGAAGGGCTGCCGGGCTGCTTCAGTTTCCTCTCATATTTCATGACTTTCACATTTATAATTTTGCTAACTTTGACGATCATAACATAGTCGCTTACATGGCTAAAACAAAAACTGTTATTCCCTGCAGTCCAGCATACAAACACATTTTATCCCCACCTACTTAAAACATCTATTCAAATTTGATAATAAAACAGAACTTGAAGTATTCAATAATCGCCGTGGTCTGGTACATTCTATTTAGTCATTAAACAAAAATTGAATTATGAAAACTCTTACTAAGTCAGTGGCAATTAGCAGAACCAATTACCAGCAGGTCCCTTAGGGATGTGTTCTGCAAGCTCTTTCCAGGAGAAGATAGCCTTGGGAAACAACCCTCTTCAATTGCCAGGTGTGCCTGTCCACACTGTGCCTGGTCCTTGACACTGCCTCTCAGTCTCACTGGATGAGGTCAGAATTTTTCTATGATGTCTTTCCTGGCCTCTTTTACATGGGGGTATTTTCTTGGAATTAGCTTCTCTTATTTTACTCCTGTATGGTGATCGACAAGCAGCTCATACAGATCTTTTGATCGCCCTTTCTTACTGCAGGACAGATCATTTTATGATTGGAATTGGAAGGTGGTCCCTCCCATGCATCCTTCCCTTTCTCCTTCAGTTCACAGACAGGTTCTCTGTCTGTGCCTATGTGTCTCTGTGTCTCTGTGTCTCTGTGTCTCTGTGTCTCTGTCTTTCTCTCTTTTACACACACACACACACACACACACAGAGTAACTGCATCACAGGCAAATCTTTACATGCCTTTGATAATTAATGCTCCACTTTATTTGGCATATATTATTTTGCCCTTGTTACTGTTTGTGATTCCATAAATTACACTGCTCAGTGAAACGTTCCTTTGAAAGAAATACAACCTCCTTCCAAATTCCTCTGCTCACTTTATACTGTGTAGCAATTTGGTCTGCACAATAGATACCAATAAAAGCTTCTAATTCTCTCTTCTCTTCCGGAGCCCTACTCTATCTGGCTGCCTGGTGACCTAACTACAATGGTGTTTACAGCCCTGAGGTCATTCACAATCCCCCTCCTGTTCTTGGTCATGCTGTAATAGTCACGGCCATAAGCTCCTCTCTCCAATGAATTCCACTGCTCTCTGAAAGCCAGATAAGCAAGCTCTGTCCCCTGCATGAGTGGTGCCTGCTTCCGTAGGTGAACAGGAGAGACACTTGGGGTCCTGAAATCAGGTCTCACCTGCACAGGCACCTTCCTCAGGAAGGATATTGCTCCTGGGGATCTCTCAGCTTTGTATAAAACAAGATTTTGAGAAGAAAAAGATGAGTGTAAACATAGCAGAAGCACCGACATGAATGACAAAGGTTTACACCACACAGTGACTTCTGTAAGGCCAAGGCTAGGATCGTCTAGGGTCATATACTGCTATCCCACTACTGTGTACTAAAAGGTGTCTTCAGCTTTTCCTGCTACTCTGTATTTAGCTCGTTTACATATTTTTATTTTCTTGTAGTAAATTAAAAACTGAAGACTAATTGCCTTCTAGGAATTAACTTCAGCATCATCATTGCCTAGGCAGATGCTTCAGTAGATTTTCTTTTATGATCTGAAGTCAACATTTAAACACTTATACTTCTATTCTAGTATTCTATCCATACCCAGGTGTATACCTCATCCTATACCTCCACCCTATTCACACACACACACACACACACACACACACACACACACACACACACACACATTAATACATCTATACATCTAATATCTATGTTATATCTATATGTCTATATTTATATACCTATATATCCATACCTGTGTCCAAATACAACACTATCTCTTAATTAGTGTCTTGATTTTTGAGCCATTAAAATAAGGGTTTTGGACCGGGCGTGGTGGCACACACCTTTAATCCCAGCACTCAGGAGGCAGAGGCAGGTGGATTTCTGAGTTCGAGCCCAGCCTGGTGTACAAAGTGAGTGCCAGGACAGCCAGGGCTATACAGAGAAACCCTGTCTCAAAAAGCAAAAGCAAAAACAGAAACAAAAACAAAAACAAAACCAAAACAAAAAACAAACAAACAAAAAAAAGGTTTTGAGGTATTCAAAAATATTAACATAAACACTGGGACAAATGAACAACCATGACATTAAAGTTAAGGAGAAAGTGATCAAGATAAAATGAATTTGATTATGCTAATATTTATGGATACTAGTGGGATATGAGAGGAAACTTTAAAAAAATTATTAGTTGGTTGTTATCTAACCCACAATGCCTATGTTTGAAACTTGCTGTCCACTGTGAAGTTCTCCTGGAGGTCTACGAAGAAGGGGTCAGGTGAAAACCTTTCCAAGAGGAGTTCAGGTGATTTGCAAACATGATCTCCTTATTTCTAGTCTGGCCTGGCCTTTATGGGCTTAGAATGGATAAGTCAAGACAATTTTAGTGAGCCAAGGAGAAAGGCTGGTAGAAAGAATAGCAAGTAGGGGCCAATATTGAATATGAACTGGACCTAATAGCGAGGCTCATAGTTCCTATGAGAATTCATTACCTCTGATAATCTGATACAGCCTACACTAAGCATAAACCCACAAAGGCCACCAAACTTCTTACCTCCTAACAAAGCTTATCTCAGTCTCTCAATCTCCCCTTTTCCCCATTGACTCCAATTGCTGCCCATACAACCCTGGGTGTTGGGTCATCTAATGGAGTGTGGTGCCACAGTCTTAAAGAAAACCGACCCTCCCTCAGAGCCATCATCAGTAGCTCCTTGGCTAAAGCTGGGGGCTCATGGGCTTCTCCTTCCATGCTGGAAGTTCTTGAACTGGCTTGATCTTGTGCAGGCAGCCACCGCTACTGGGAACTTGTGGGTGCAGTGGTTCTGTCATTGTCTAGAAGATACTGCTTTGCTCTGACTATCCCCAATCTCCAGCTTTTATAATCGTTTCACCTTTTCTTTTGTAATGATCCTCTGAGTGGGACCCTCATGCTTGGGGAGGGTATGTACAAAATCCATCTCTGTAAGTTTGTCATAAAAATCAGACAGAAAGCAAAGGAAACAACTGTTTGTATCAGCCATTGCTATTTTATTCCTAATTGCTGGAATTAAGTATCCTCCAGCAAGAGCAGCTGAGCGTGAAATACCTTTCAGCATTACTGATACAAAATCACGTGAAAGATACAGGGACCTAACTGCTGTTTGTAGGCAGGAGGCAGAAGGATGGCTTAACATCTCAAGTTGCATCATCACCATACAAAGAACAGAGTGAAGTCCACTTGGACCCTCCACTCCCCCACATCCCCACCAATTTTTCTTAAAGACCGTTGGCTCATATTTAGCCATTTCCTTGTCCAAGGGAAGAAGTTGGTAATGCCATGGTAAACTTTGTGTTTCACATCCAAGACTAGGCAACGGGAAAGTGAATCAGATGAGCAAGCTTGGAGGCCGACTGTGAACCTGAACCTTAAAGTCGTAGCCATAGTGCACTTTCGTGAATCTGTTACATCCACCTCATTTCAGGGATATGTCTCTGAAGGTCAACACTCTCAGAATGCTATAGAGTATGAGTGGTGATTTAGAGCATCTCTTCCTCAGAATTAAAATAGGTAGTCCCTAGGTGATGGCGCAGCTTTAAGAGATGACAGAACCTTCCAAAGTCAGCATTGCTGGAGATAAAAAGTGGGACATTCGATTCTGGCCTTGACATTTATAGCCTGGCCCTGCTTCCTGTCTGACCTCTTTTTCCTGTCCTGCTAAGATGTGAGCAAGTAGCCTCATGTTCCTTCCTCCACAGCCTTCAGTCACTCCCTCTGTTATTTCTTCTTGTAATGATGTACTCAAACTGTATGCCCTAAAATGTGAGCTGGCAACAGTCCTTCCTTTTTTAAATCACTTCTTTTCAGCTTTTTGGTCACAGCCATGATGGGACTCAGCAAAAATGCAGAGCTCTATTCCCCATGTTGTGGGAGTCAGAATTGGTTTGAAACAAAGCAAAGGGAAATCAATACAATCTGTAAATACAAATCTACCTTAATTCTCATAGTGTGGTTTGTTCAGCAGAGTGGCAGGGCTTGAGTGAAATAATATGAATTACTTCCCAATACACAGAGAACACAAAACTGTAGTATTGTGTGCATAATAGAGGTTCC
The DNA here is from genome assembly GCF_000001635.26 of Mus musculus. Taxonomy (NCBI): domain Eukaryota; kingdom Metazoa; phylum Chordata; class Mammalia; order Rodentia; family Muridae; genus Mus; species Mus musculus. The sequence goes on from NC_000078.6 coordinate 27,541,513, forward strand.
TTTCAGTTGGAGACATATCTGAGAGCTTGCCTTACCAGACCTTCCTGGTCATTCGCTTAGCTCTTGGCTCCTTGATGGCTTTCTCTTACATTTTTAAGTGCTATTTAATCCACTTATGTGACCCAAAAGCCAGGAGAAGTAATTGTTTTAAGACTCTGAATGTACACATCCATCTATACTACAGTTTCTCAATGTACATTGATGGTGGGCTAGCTTAGAAAATGCAGAAGTAAAATGTTTATGTCCATAATGTTTATGTCCTTGTTGAGTGAAAGGGAACGTAAAATGAGCCTAGATTCCCATTTCTAGGAATATGTTTAGTTTAAACTTTCTCGTTATCCCAGGAGCTCAGAACAGTTTTTAAAAACATCATCAAACATAGAATCTAATCTGCCTTGCTTGTTTGTTTTGTTGTCTTTGAAGCAGCATCTCACTGTGGAGCCCAGTTGGCCTACACACCACATCTTCCTCTCTACATTTTGTGTCCAGGTACTATCAGTATTCAGCATTGTTCCTGGTTATGCATCCTTTTCAAAGGCCTTGAAGAATGTTCTGAGAGACTTCCCCTGGTTAAGACATTAAGCTTCTGAGATGAACAAGGGGGATGACATCTTTGTTTGCTCACTGTTTGTAGAAACAGATATAGTACGTTGGGATCCTAGGAGTTCTCTGTAATTTGCACTTTTGATTCAGATTTGAGCTGAGGAACTGATCTAGTAGAGTGTTGCTGCACTAGGGGATGTTCAGCTAGATCTACAAGTTGGCTCACTCAAGCACCTAGTGACAATGAGAAAGCTGCTACCAGCCTTGCTCGACCACTGAGACTCTATAGGACCACAGGAAGCACTGACTTGGTGTTTACACATGGGCATACATTTCTGCTCTTTTATACCCAACTGAGGTTAACTGCTCAGCACTACTGGCTCTGAAAGACTCTATCTGTTAAATTCTCTTCTAATCCACAAAAACTTTCTTAGCTGATCCTCACTTGTAAACTGCAATTCTGAAGCCAGCTCCCACTCAGTCTACTGGGTCCACCTTGCTCCATCCTCTTCATCTTCTCTCTCCAACCGGACAATCCTTCTCTGAAGAGAAAGCTGAATACCGAGGCCTCATTCAAACCCTACAGAGGCTTCAAGTGTGGCTGACTTAGGCACACTAGACAGAGGCTGTCTGCTGCCCATTGCCCCCTAAGCTGTCTTTTCACAGTACTTTGGGCTCAGAGCAGCATTTAGTCTGAGTTACCAGCTGCAAAATAGATTTCATGAGATTACCAGGCATACAAATAATATTTCTCTGACATGTGAGCTTTAATGTTCTGCAAGATAGAGGCTAGAACAAATAAAGCATGCTTGGGTGAGAGGGAACAGAGATCAAGCATCAGTGATAGGACCTTAGAGAATCATTTGTTTTTAGTGTGTCCTGGGTCCTTGTGTGCAATAGAAGGAGTCATGGATGAAGTAATTGCTCAGATATTGGAAGAGGCCATGCCTCAAAGCTCAGTGGCTGTTGTGGTTCAACCATAAAATGTGGCCCATAGGACCTCGTGTTTGAATATTTGGTCCCCAGCTAGTGGAAGGTTATGGAACCTTTGGAAAGTGAAGTCTTATTGGAGGAAGTAGGTCATTTAGGGTGGGGTTGCCTTACCCCTCTTCTTGTTTTCTCTCTGCTTTTGGACTGCTGATGGAACATGGAAGTTTACCTGTGCCCCTACCCCTGTGTCATCTAAACTCTATCCACTCTGGAACCAAGAATTCCAGACAAAACAAGACAATGCCCTTTTTTTCTTAAGGCACTGTCAGGACATCCTGTCACAACAACAGAAACATCTATACTGTGCCCAAATATTGAGTGTACCCATTTGTTCCACATGTACCTTGTGTGCTCATTTTTGTTTGCATGCAAACACACATTCAGCCAAAGTGAGCAGTACACTAGTAGAGGCCAAGGCTGTTGTCAGAAGACATCCCTTTGGGGACTGAAGTCTGTGTTTGATCCCTATATCTGAATATCAATTACTGTCTCATAGGAAACCCAATGAGTCATTCTTGTCTCCCATAAACTCCACAACCACCCTTCACGCTTCTTTCATTTCATTTCTTAGTAACCCCTCAAAATGGACATTTTATAGAGACTGGGATTAAAGAAAATAAAAATATACTGGTAGGAAGGTTCAACCTCATTTCATAGATAGTAGGAAGAGGGAAACAACTGAGTTTTGTTTTGTTTTGTTTTTTGTTTATCTTTTTGTAAATCAATAGTTCATCTTTATCTTAAGAGCAAAGTTTCTTGTACTCCTCTTTAGTTGGGCATTTAATGATAATATTGTGAATTTAGAAGGAAAGGACTTTTATCTAGCTTAGGTTTGGAGGGGGAGCATCAAAGTAGCCTGGCTTTAGTTCTGACTGTGGTCCCCTTGCTGTTTCAAAAGAAGGGCTGGCATTGCTGTGTGGGCTGTGTGTGCATTGTGTGCGAGATCAACAGCAATATAGGAAGCTGAAGTTCAGATGATGGAATGATGTGCTTGCTGCCTCCTGCCTCTTAAGGTCCCTTTACTTCTCTCTCTTTTTAAAAAAAATTAATTTTATTTGTAATTCATTTTTTACATCCCATATTCCATTCCCCACCCCTCCTCTTTCACCCTCCGACGACTGTTCCAAATCTCACGCCTCCTCCCCATCCTACCCCATCTCCATGTGGATCCTCCCATGACTCCACCCCACCTGACCTCTAAACTCCCTGGACCTCCAGTCTCTTGAGGGTTAGGTGCATCATCTCTGAATGAACACAGACCCGGAAGTGTTCTACTGTATGTGTGTTGGGGGCCTCATATCAGCTGGTGTATGCTGTCTGTTTGGTGGTCCAGTGTTTGAGAGATCTCAGAGGTCCTGATTAATTAAGATTTCTAGTCCTCACACAGGATCGCCCTTCTCCTCAGCTTCTTTCAGTCTTCCCTAATTCAACAACAGGGGTCACCTGCTTCTGTCCTTTAGATGGGTGCAAATAACTGCATCTGACTCTTTTAGCTGTTTATTGGTTCTTTCGGAGGGCAGTCATGATAGATTCCTTTTTGTTAGTGCTCCATAGCCTCAGTAATAGTGTCATGTCTTGGGACCTCTTCTTGAGCTGGATCCCACTTTGGCCTGTCTTCTTTTCCTCAGACTCCTCGCCATTTCCATCCCTGCTGTTCTTTCAGATAGAAACAATGATAGGTCAGAGGTATGACTGTGGGATGGCAAGCCTATCCCTCACTTGATGTCCTGTCTTCCTGCTGGAGGAGAGCTCTATAAGTTCCCTCTCCCTACTGTTGGGCATTTCATCTAAGGTCCCTCTTTGTGAGTCCTGGGAGTCTCTCACCTCCCAGGTCTCTAGTGCATTCTGGAGGGTGCCCCTTCCCCAATCTCCTATTTCCAGAGTTACCTCTTTACATTCTTTCTACTGACTCTCAGGGCTTTAATCCTTTTCCCTCACCCAATACCAGATCAGGTACCCCTCTACCTTTACTGCCCCAATCCCCACTCCATCCACTTTCCCTCCCAGGTCCCTCCCACCCTTCCCACTTGTGATTGGTTTCTTCTTTCTTCCAAGTGGGACTGTGGCATCCTCACTTGAGTATTTAAGCTTGTTGACCTTTTTGAGTTCTGTGGACTGTATCTTGGGTATTCTATACTTTTTTTTTCTAACATCCATTTATTAGTGAGTGCATAGCATGCATGTCCTTTTGGGTCTGAGTTACCTCACTCAGGATGATATTTTCTAGTTCCACCCATTTGCCTGCAAAAGTCAGGATGTTCTTGTTCTTAATAGCTGAGTAGTATTCCATTGTGTAAATGAACCATAATTTCTGTATCCATTCTTCTGTTGTGGGACACCTAGGTTGTTTCCAGCTTCTGGCTATCACAAATAAGGCCACTATGAACATAGTGGGACAGGTTGCCCCTGTGGCATGGTGGGGCATCTTTTGGGTATATTCGCAAGAGTGTTATAGCTGGCTCTTCAGGTGGAAATTTCCTAAACAGAACTCCTATGTCTCATGCTCTAAGATCAAGAATTGATAAATGGTACCTCATAAAAGTGGAAAGCTTCTGTAGGGCAAAGGACATAGTCCATAAGACAAATCGGCAACCTACTGATTGGGAAAAAATCTTTACTAACTCCACATCCAAAATATATAAAGAACTCAAGAAGTTAATCACCAAAAAACCAAACAACCCAATAAAAAGATGGGGTATAGAACTAAACTGAGAATTTACAACTGAGGAATCTTGAATGACTGAGAAACACTTAAAGAAATGTTCAAAGTATTTAGTGATCAGAGAAATGCAAATCAAAATGACCCTGGGAATCCATCTTACACCAGTCAGAATGGCTAAGATCAAAACCTCAGGTGACAACTCATGTTGGAGAGGATGTGGAAAAAGAAGAACATTCCTCCATTGCTGGTGGGATTGCAAACTGCTACAACCACTCTGGAAAAAAAATTTGGAGGTTCCTCAGAAAATTGGAAATAGATCCCTTCACTTCTCAAAATCACCATCCTGGCAACCTGGCTTCCAGTAAGTGAACTCAAATTATATCCAGAACAAGCTAGCTGCCAGCTTCTGATTGCCAAAATATTCTCCAGCATCATATGGTAAATCCATTCTAAAATTTTGTATGTGTTTTTATTTTTTAATTCTAAGGGATAAATTGTAACTGGTTCAGAAATGATTTGACATTTAATCTATTGGCTACTCCTGTAGCTTTGGAAATGTTTTAGATTCAAGGCTCCAAGAGAGTCCCAATCTCTGGGCTGTGGATGGTGGTGACACCTCTCTAGTCCTTTCTCTGGATGGCAGCTAGAAATGAGATTAGACTTGATGTGCTTTAGCCCTTGTGACCATAGGTATTTCCTCTGGAATCATCAAGAATAAATCCAGTTATAGGTACATGCTGGTCATTAGGGCCTGGCTAATATGTGTCATGGTATCCAGAATTGTCCTATTTTAGCTTGTTTCCACAGCTGTGATGAAGGTTACACCCTCTTTTGATGAGCTCATTTTTTTTTTCACTGTGTAAGTGGTGTAAAGGAGAAAAATCGTATGACTCTAAAGTAAAATGGAGAAAGAAGTATGGCCGGTTATAAATGTGTGGTAAAGTATATGCCTGAATTACCAGTGTGTAAAATTGAAAAGATGCGTCCGAGGAGATCGGTCAGTGGGTAAATGCTTGGCTCCTGAAGCTTGAACATCAGAGTTCAGGACCTACATATAAAACCAGGTCATGGTAGAGAACTTTGAATCTCTGCTCTGAGAAGGTAGAAACAAGTGGATCCCTGGGTTTCACTAGCCAGCCAGCTTAGCCTAATCAGTGACTTCCAAGACATCGAGAAAGAAGGGACAAAACCCAAAGTAGATAGTATCCGAGAAACAGCAGAATTACACCCACAAATCATCTACCTAACCAACACAAAGGTATAGGTGGGGGTGGTGACTCAGCACTTAAACATTCTCATATCCAGAAGGAGAGGGAGGGATCAGGGGTGCACAGGTCCACACTTCTTCCCTGGAGTTCCTACCTGGCCTCCCCTGACCCCCACCATACACACCAGATTCTCTCACAGAATCTGTGTCCACTTAGCACCACTGCCAAACTCAATCTTTTTCATCATTTTGTGTTAGAAGAAACATAACCCATCTCCTTAGGGTGGTTACCTTAATTTAATTTAGGAAACTATAGTCACAACAAGGACCCAGAAACTTAATGAGGCCTTGACACATTAGGAAAGCAGGGCTTGTGAGCAGAGAGGATCCTAGAGGTGCCTTGGCCTGGGAAGATGGCACAGCAGAATCAAAGGGACTTGTGAGAGTCTGTCAGTAGCCAGGCCCAACAAAACCCCTTTGAGCTGCAAATAAAAGGGAGATGCATTTCTCACAGGCTGTCAGTGTGCCTGCAGAAAGAGTCAGCATGTTTCTTTGATCCATGGTGACACCATACTGTGTTGTGACAGGTGGTGACACAATCAGTAAACAAATGACATGCAGGTCCCCTGGGGATGGTGATGTCATAGAGACCCATGAAGGGGCCTGGGAGTTAGTCAGGGGACAGGTGAGATGGTGTCATTAGGGTGGAGGCAATTTTTACATCTCAGCACAAGGGAATATAAAATATACCATCAGCTGACACTTACCAGTGAAGGAGCATCTGACACCAAGAGTCCTAACTCCTGGTTTGGCATTGCACACCATTGTTTCAATTCTTAGGGCTTTTCTTTTTCCTTTCTCTAGGTCAATATCATCTCTTTAAATTGCAAAGGAATTACTTTTTATTCAGAGAATATCTCCAGATAGTACTTCCCACATTTTTAACTCCTTAGATTTTGTTTTATCCCTCACTGCTGGCACCAATAGTTTCCTTTAATCACAACCAGCACTGCTACATCCCAGACAGGGCACGTCATGCATCTATGTTATTACTCAGAGTCAGCCCTGCTTGTGAGCCCCTCTGTTTCTTTATAGGCATGGGGATGAAGTAGAAGAGATGTATCTTGCTTAAGCCTACCTTACTAGAGTAGAAGAGCTAGAGTCTTTCCCTGTAGGGAAAGACAGCCATGACAGAGAAAGGCAGTCCAGGCTGAGGCTCCTGTCCTGGGAAAGAGAGGAACAGTGGAGGGAGCTCGGAAGTGGCCAAGAACAGGGAGGAGTCCTTCCGAGTCTCTCGTACATTGGCTTGCCCCCTTACCTCTATCTAGGCCCACTATGTCAGGCTGACAGGGGCCCATCCACTCTTCAAGGAAGAATCTCACCTCAGGTCCCTCTACCATAGGTTTGGAAAAACCAAAGGTGTAAGCCAGGGAAAGGTGTTCCTCCACACATAATACAATTTAGCAACACCAAAATGAGGTGTTGTTGAGAGGCAGCCCTGAAGCCAGAAGAGGTCATTTCGGATCATCCTTTCTGAGCTTTTCTCTTATCCATAACAACCTCAGACTGTTTGCCCAAAGCCCAGTGCTGTACAGTGCCACAGCTGTACTGGGAGTGAACTTGAATGCCTCCCATATTGACTTTCTTCTTCTACTTGTTGTTGTTGTTGTTGTTGTTGTTGTTGTTGTTGTTGTTCTTCTTCTTCTTCTTCTTCTTCTTCTTCTTCTTCTTCTTCTTCTTCTTCTTCTTCTTCTTCTTCTTCTTCTTCTTCTTCTTCGTTGTTTTTCAAGACAGGGTTTTTCTGTGTAAGAGCGATCTGGTTGTCCTGAACTCACTTTGTAGACCAGGCTGGTGTCACTCACAAAGATCCTGCCTGCTTCTGCTTCCTGGGTGCTGGGATTAAAGGCATGTGCCACCACTGCTCTGCCCCATGTTGACCTTTAAATATCTATCTATCTATCTATCTATCTATCTATCTATCTATCTATCTATCTATCTATTCATTTGTTCTATTCCCATCCCAATCGCTGCCCTGCATCCTCCTGCTCCACCCCTCACACAGTCCATATCAATTCCCCTCTTCTTCTGAGAGAGTGGATACCTCTCCTGGCTGTCCCCCCACCTTGATACATCAAGTTTCTGCAGGTTCAGATGCATCCTTTCCTACTAAGGCCCAGAGCAGCTCAGAGCAGCCAAGTTAGAGGAAGAGTATCCACAGACAGACAATAGCTTTTAGGGATAGCCTCTCTTACAGTTATTGGGGTCCCTGTATGAAAACCGAGCTGTATATCTGCTATATAGGTGCAGGGGGCCTAGGTCCACTTCATGTATGGACTTTGGTTGATAGAATGGAATTCTATAGGAAGTCCCATCCCATAGAATCAACTAACCTGGATGTGTGGGGGGCTCTCAGAGACTGAATCATATTGACTTTGTAATAGTTTGCATGTATCCTGTTTATGTGCACCTATGTGCATGTCCACATGTATGTGAAGGACAGAGATCCACGTTGAGAGACTTGCTCATTCTCTACCAAATTCCCACTGAACTCAGTGTGACCTCACTTGTCTAGACTATTTGCCCAGTGAGCTCCAGGGATCCTTCTCTCTCCACCTTCCCAGCACTGGAGTTGTCTATTGCTCCTTTCTTCTAGCTGGGTGCTGAGGATCCAACTGAGAAACTAAATCTAGCTTGTATCAGAACATTCACCACAATGGTTGGAATAAACCCTGCTAGGGCAGAAGTAAGGCCATCCTGCAGTGAGAACATTGAGATGAGCATGGCCATCTTGGAAGCTGTTCATGGAGAACTTTATGAAGAAAGGAAGTGAATTTATCTCCAAGTTATGGAAATTCAAGCTCAGGAGACAGACATTTTTCTTCCACACTGGCAAGACCTTATGGTAGGTAATGTCACGATGATGGGAAATTCTGCAAGAGGAAGGACAAGGTAAGAAGATAGAAGGACTGGGAACAACTGGAGTTTCTGAAGACTTACTTTAATCCCTGATGAGAGCACACTGTCAGTGACAAGGACTTGTCAATTGGCCCTTCCTTTAATATCACCAAACTGGATAGCAACCTACTAATGCTTGGAACATTCCAGGAAGTTTCAAGTAATATTCCAACCATAGTCCTGGTTCTCCCTCATCATTACACTCAGTCTCAGTGTTATTCCTGTTTGCCATACACCAGGGAATGAGGTTAATAGAAATCTACTTATCAGTTTCTTAAACAACATTAACTGACTATCAGGTGTCTGGGGCTGCCGGGCTCTGAGGCCATCTAAAGCCCACATCCCATTCATTGTGCTTTGAATTAAAAATGCCCCAATAGACTAATGTGTCTCTAGTAGGTAATGATGTTGTAGAAAGTTCAAGAACCTTCATGAGTGGGGGGTGCTTGAAGGAAGTGGGTCTCTGTGGGTAGGGCTTGATTTGAAGTTCCTGACAGGACCCTGTCTGGTCTCGACTTCCTGTCCCACCAGGGTGTGAGCAAGTGAACAGTGCAAGCTGCCAGCTGTCACCCTTGCTGTGACAGACTGAGCCATTAAGCTATGACCCCAAGTGACTCCTTCCTTCCTGAAGTTGTTCTGTGACACTTTGGTCACTAAGACCTTATGAAAACAGAAAAGATGAAACTGAAGATTGACACACAAGAGTGTCTTAGAGAGAAGTCAGCTCAGCAGTGAGACCCTCGGAAGGAGAAAATGCAGAGAAGAGAAAGAGAAAGAAGAAATAGAGGAACAACAGGAAATGGGGACAATCTTTGTAAGACTTACTGAAATATATTTCTACAATTAAAAATGTCATCTGGACAGCAATACTCAAAAAGTCCAAGTTACTTAAAGTGTTTTTTTTTTATAACCACACAATCAAAGCATAAATAAATAACAAAAAATTCTACAAATCCAATTATATTAGAAGATTAAGTATTTGTCAGTAACCTACAAATTGATGCAGAAATTATAATGGAAATAAAATATTATGAGTAGAATTTTGATGAGAACACAGTTTTGTCATGCTATTGAAACATGCCTCTGAGAAAAAAATGTATACTTAAAATAAAAGTAAAAGTAAAATAAAGTAAAAATCTGAAAATAACGAGCCAGGCACTTATCTAAAAAACCCACAAAAACCTCGTAAGTGTAACAGCAGACAACAAGGCCAGAACAATAATTCCAGAGGACAGGCAGGACAAAGATGGGACATAAGCCCAGAGACTGTGTCAGCTCCTCAGAATCAGACAGTGGTGAAGCAAAAGGAGCAGAGCCATGGATAAGAAGGACTCGTTGTTCCGGACTAGGCGGGGGTCATAAGTTAGGGAGCACTGTGCTGAACTCTAAGCCAGTATACCAGAAAATCATTTAAATAGACAAAACATCCTAGGAAAGGCACTCAGCAAAACTACATCCCTCACAGAGAATGTAATTGTTAGAAAGGCAGTCAAATATCTAAGCAAATAGGGGCATCCACTAGGAGAATCTTAAGCTAAATCGTTTTACTTACAACACAGCCCCATATTTCATAAATTCCCGTCATACATGGCAGTCCTTGTATCTGATAAATCTTCATCATTGGAGCAGTCAAAACTCTTAGAAATTGTGGCCAGGTATGGTAACTCATGCCTTTAATCCCAGCACTTAGGAAGCAGAGGCAGGAGGATCTCTGTGAGTTTAAGGCCAGCCTGAGTTACAGAGTGAGTTCCAGGTTAGCCCGGGCTATACAGAGAATCACTGTCTCAGATAGATAGATAGATAGATAGATAGATAGATAGATAGATAGATAGATAGATAGATAGATAGATAGGTAGGTAGATAGATATGTAGATAGATAGATAGATAGATAGATAGATAGATAGATAGATAGATAGATAGATAGATAGATACATACATACATACATACATACATACATACATACATACATATATAGATACATACATATATAGATACATAGATAAATAAGTAAAAGTCGGCACGAATGAGATCACAGAGGCAGCGCACATTCTCAGACAAATGGAAAACAAACCCCAAAGTACAACAGGGGTACAGAGCAGCAGGAACAGGCTCTCTGATGCTGGCGTTTCCAGATCTTCTCTAGTGTGTAAATTTATGCATGGCTCACTATGGAGCAGAAGGAACACTCTCTGATGCTGACATTTGGAAATCCTCACTAGTGTGATAGTCAAGAGTGAAAAGGCCCTGACTCAGAAGCTCATGGAGACCTCTTTGGCCCCGATTCCAGCAAAGTCTTCCACCCACACCAGACTCTACTTTTCTCCCATCTTCCCACAGTGCCCAGGGTATACTTCGAAGACACTAGCACCATGAGGTGTTACTTATTCAGTTAGGCAGGGCTTGAGCCAGGCGCTGCCCCTAGGTGAGCACCCACCACCTGGACAGGAACTATCCGGTCACCACTCATCTCCTCCAGCCAGCCAGCTCTCGGGATGGTCTTCCTAGCCCCCCCTGTAAAGCCTCTTTTACATTTTTAAAAAACATAACTTTTCCAGCAGAGAGAGGGGAGCCGACAATCACTTTTCTTCTGTTTTGGCTTTTTGTGAAAGCTGTTTTAAAGCTTAGTTCTGATCTACGCAGCTCTAATTTTCCTCACAGAGCCTCATAGATGGAGTTTTGGAAAAGGATTTGTACTCAAAACTAACTGACCAGTTCTTTGCCTCGTGTACAAAGAGACTGATACTTAGGCTCAGGAACTAAATGCTGGTTACTTGTGTGACTGGAATAAAATGAGCAAGCAAGCAAGCAAGCAAGCAAGCAACCAACCAACCACCCAACCAGAACCACCACCACCACCACCACCACAACAACAACAACAGAAATCCCACCAACTTTGAAAAAGTAGAAGTAAGAAAATGGGTGGGGATCATGAGGGAAGGATACTATCACATTTCATTGTATACCCATATGAAATCCTCAAAGAATAAAAAAGAGAAAAATGCAGTGTAATTGCAACCTGGAATATGCACAAGGGAATGCATTTGTGGGAATGTTCATAAATAGCCCAAGATTGGAAAAAGTCCAAATAACTGCCATAGCTTCAATGGGTAAAGACTTTGCAAAGTCTCAAGACAATGGGGCATTGTTTACAATGCTTCCCATGGACAGGCTGAGACTAAAAATATGTCTAGAAAAAAAGAAAGAAAGAATTCACCGTGTGCATGCCAGCTTAAATAAAGTCCACATATGAGTGAAACTTAACAGTGGGGCAAATTCCTGGATGGTGACTATAGCCTAAGGGACAGGTGGTTGCTATCCAAGTCAGGAAGGTGGCCTTTTCCATGGAAAGAGCTAGAACATGAGAGTTGTTCTGGGGTCTCTGGGGATAGCAGAAGTCATTATGACGGTTACATGGTGTTTGCAACCATATGTGAAACATTATGTCTTATGGAGTTTCTAGGACTATATTTCATAATATCAAGGTTAAATAATACATCATAGTCCTTTTAAAAATTATTTGTTTTCTACATAAGTGAATAATTCTTTTATTCTATCATTAAAAAAACTTATTTGACAGTGTTATACTTGTGTACAACTCCTTGGTGATATTCACAGAACAACTCCCTCCTATCCATAAGGTACTTAAGGCATCTCTCCCATTTCCCTTCCTTTTATATCCTCTCTTTAAAAACATCATTTTTGGTAGCCTACAAAGTCCAATTAGTGTTTGCAATTGGAATACTGACTGATCTTAGCGTGGTCTTGTTCAAGTCTTCTGTAGATACTTACAGTTACAATGAATTCATGGATGAACAGGCCAGGAAAAAACACTTAAATCCTTCTCATCTCCCCATCATGGGAAATTTTGGTCCCAGGACCTGATAAACTGCTAGAATCTAAAACTTAGGTTAGGTTTCATGACTCTTAAAATGCCAATTTTGTTACCACTTCCAATCACAGTGGCATACACAATTGTTCTATCACCTTACTGTTGGATAGAGGATAGAGATACAGGGAGTTCCCAGGAGGACTAGGACAGCCTTTTCTCTGACATGGCTCCCAACTTCAACAAATGGACACACTGTTCCTAGTCAGCCTAGGCTGGGACCCTCGGCTGCAAGAATTCAGGTTCTGTGTGCATCTGAAGATGGCTGTGTCAAGATTTTCTGCATCTGATATGCAGGAATACAATATGACTTTATACAAAAGTCATGAGAATAGCTAAAAATCAGTTGGTTTGTGTATGAAATACAACATCTTTTGAATTTGAAACATTTTCTTTTTGTAAGCTCTACTCAGCTTGACTATACAGTGGCATTGATAACAGTTGGATAGGAAGCTTATGTGTCTGGAATACACAGATTGAGAAGTTTGCCCCCAACCGAACAATTTTTGGGCATCACTACAATTGCCTAAACACATGATTTTTTTTTTCCTTTTTTGAATACCTGACTGACTTTATTCTGTAATAGAATGTGTATTTCACATAGATTCAGTAACGATAGGAAGGATTCTAAGGACTCAAGACCGTGAAGAGTGTGGCTTTGGCTACAGGTTTCGATACCTTCTGTTAGTATGGAAGCGCCACCAAATTTTCTTGACATGAAAGGCTGCCTTCTCATCCTGAAGTACCTTAACTGGGTAGTTTTGCTCAGTTATGTTCTCCTGCCCAGAAGCAAGAACTATAGCAAATGTAGTCTTGGAGCTTGTAAGTTTAATAATGTAATTTTGAGACTGTATGTTTCCTTTGAGACAATCGAATGCTTCATTTTGAAGAAATCATTTCACAATGAAGAGGAAGATAAAAACTTGACTATTCATGTAGAGCTACTGGCTACACTGACCACCATCAACTCTAGTGAAAAGAATAGAAAAGGTGTTTAAAATCATAAAACTCTAAAGCAACATTTCCCCTTTAATTATATTACAATTAAGAAGCAAGTGACTGTAGTCATGTGGTTTAATGAACAGAGGCATCTGATTTGAAGAGTTACTTGTAAGTAGAGACATGCTGACTGCTTACCAAGGAAGGAAGGATTCACCTGCTTCCAGTATGATATTCCTGGGCTGTGCCTGTCATTTGGGATCAGGTCACTCCCCAAGCTTAGAATCAACTGTTGTTCAAAGCAAGTGTGCCTTGTAAGTTCTGCCAACTTCAAGGTGGAAAACATCATCAATGCTAGAATATAGTTTCTTATAATTTTTGTCTTCTTGGCAATTTTGTTGATGAGGAAAGGTATTTGATCATCTCCTTCCTAAACCAACTCATTTCTCTGAGTTAGCCTGTCTCCTCTAAGCCTCTCCAATAACACCAAAGGGAAATGAAAAGCCTTGATGCCCTTGTAAGAATTAAGGTCCAGTTTCATCTAAAGAGAATCTGAAGGAATATGACTCTGAAGTCATTTGGTCCCTCAGCTGAGACATTGAATCTTTGTGAGACTTTGCAAATGATGCCACACATTTTGCTCACTAAGACTTTGTTTACAAACAAACAAACAAAGCAGATAACCCAGCTTTGAGTTTCCATTGTGGGATTCACTGGCGGCTTGACTTAGAGGGAAACATTTACTGTCTATCAATTTAGGAGAGTAAGGATAGAATTACCGTGAAGCTCGGGTGAATGTCTGCATCTGAAAGTGTATAGGAAGACATGGTGTCTGGCTTTAACAGAGGCATACGTGATGCTTGCTAAGCCATCCAGGCTGCAGAGCCAAGGCTATGACATTCACACACCAGTGGGGCTGAAGAGGGAGCTCAGCTGGTAGAACACTTGCCTCACAAGCAGGAAGAACTCCATTTGAATCCCAGAAATCACATGAAGACACCAGGTATGCTGTTGTACACGTACAATCCCCGTACTGGTGAGAACACACACACACATACACATGTTCTTTCTATTGTATCAAACAGCATCTAGTATTCTGAAATGTGTTCTCTCCATGTGGCTATATTTGATAAAAATGCTTTTGTATATATTTATAAACCTAAGCCTATGTCATAATATTTATTGTTTTTAAAGGTTTTTTTTCCCAGTGAACATGGTTGTTTACAACTGTTTTTCAGTTAGTGTTGTATTAGACACATCAGGAAGTATGTCTATGTGACATTCTATGTGACTACAGATTTTTCTGTAGATGATACTAAAAAGAACAATTATGGGTAATTGCAATGAGAACTACACTCCTTCCCCATGGTTCCTTGCTCCTCAGCTATAAGGCAGGGTGAAATTACCCCCTCCAGAAGTTTCTATGCCCCTGTACACTATTTAACTTGAATTATTAACAAAGTGTTATGGTTTGAATCTGAAACACAACACCTGAAGCCCATATTTTGAACTCTTGGTCCTCAGTTTGTGGCATTACTTTAACAACTCTGAAACCTTTAGGAAGTGAAACCTGGTTGATGTAAGAAGGTCACCACATCGCCCCTGAAGGTTATACACTATACCATTCCTGGTGCCTCTGCTGCCTGTATGTTGCTACAGGCATGCTCCCATGCTACCACCAAGATGGACTAAAATCGGCTGGAAAAAATGATCCAAAATAAGTCTTTTCACCATTATATAAAGAGTATTATTTTTATTATTTGCAAGTCTGTTGAGCAGATAAATGTACTGCGTAATTTTTATTAATTTTTGGCCACAAATAAGGCTAAGTGAACTGTTGTTGGGTTTCACCTTCTGTGCATCTTGCATTTGTGTCTGCCCTTCAGCTTAGCTGTTGCTCACCCACTGGCCCGTATGGAAGACTTCATGTGCCCTGGTTCCAAGTGACTTTAAGTTACTTCCAAGCCCATTGCTGATATTTTAGGACTGCAGTCAGCTAGGCCAACTTCTTTCTTTTTAAGTCTCAGACTATCTGGCTAGAACTTGCTTTTTCTTTTTTCTTTTTTTTTTCCATTTTTTATTAGGTATTTAGCTCATTTACATTTCCAATGCTATACCAAAAGTCCCCCATACCCACCCCACCCCACTCCCCTACCCACCCACTCCCCCTTTTTGACCCTGGCATTCCCCTGTACTGGGGCATATAAAGTTTGCAAGTCCAATGGGCCTCTCTTTGCAGTGATGGCCGACTAGGCCATCTTTTGATACATATGCAGCTAGAGACAAGAGCTCCGGGGTACTGGTTAGTTCATAATGTTGTTCCACCTACAGGGTTGCAGTTCCCTTTAGTTCCTTGGGTGCTTTCTCTAGTTCCTCCATTGGGGGCCCTGTGATCCATTCAATAGCTGACTGTGAGCATCCACTTCACTTCTGTGTTTGCTAGGCCCCGGCATAGTCTCACAAGAGACAGCTACATCTGGGTCCTTTCAGCAAAATCTTGCTAGTGTATGCAATGGTATCAGCGTTTGGAAGCTGATCATGGGACGGATCTCTGGATATGGCAATCACTAGATGGTCCATCCTTTCGTCACACTTCCAAATTTTGTCTCTGTAACTCCTTCCATGGGTGTTTTGTTTCCTATTCTAAGAAGGGGCAAAGTGTCCATACTTTGGTCTTCGTTCTCTTGAGTTTAATGTGTTTAGCAAATTGTATCTTATATCTTGGGTATCCTAAGTTTCTGAGCTAATATCCACTTATCAGTGAGTACATATTGTGAGAGTTCCTTTGTGATTGGGTTACCTCACTCAGGATGATGCCCTCCAGGTCCATCCATTTGCCTAGGAATTTGATAAATTCATTCTTTTTAATAGCTGAGTAGTACTCCATTGTGTAAATGTACCACATTTTCTATATCCATTCCTCTGTTGAGGGGCATCTGGGTTCTTTCCAGCTTCTGGCTATTATAAATAAGGCTGCTATGAACATAGTGGAGCATGTGTCCTTCTTACCGATTGGGGCATCTTCTGGATATATGCCCAGAAGAGGTATTGCTGGATCCTCCGGTAGTACTATGTCCAATTTTCTGAGGAACCGCCAGACTAGAACTTTCAATGCCTCAAAAATGGACGCTTCTTGCTTTCTAGGACAGCACTGACCCCTGTATCTGACCCACATCTTAGATTCTGAAGAAGAAGAGGAAGGTCTGGCATGTGTCTTCCTGTCTCACCAAAGGGTACACATAGCACACCTACTTCATAGAAAAGACCATCCCAGGAAGACAGTGGCATTTGAGGTAAGCCACCTGCTGAGCTGGAGGAGACTCACACCTGACCCTGTAGAATTCTTAGATCTCCTCACAGTTATGAAATGATACAGAGTTAAATTTAAAAAATAAAAATAAAAATTCTGCACTTTAAAATCTATTCTCGTAGCTACTTATAAAGAAATGACTGAAGATTTTGCACAATTGGTATATTCTTTCCTACAAGGAATCTGATCCAAGAGAAACCAGGTTGCCATACAGAGAAGCAGGTTACTATCCAGAATTAATTAAGGGGGATGAAGACTTAAACACAGAGTGGTTATAGACGCTTGGCTTAGATGCTAGTCTCAGAAGTGAGAAGATACTTTCCCCTTTCAGACTGGCGCCAGCATCCCACTTCTCATCTCAGTGCCTGTTGTGCATTACAGTTCACAAGTTCACTCTCTCATAGTTTGGTGTATTATATAGTTTTATCTACTTTCCAATTTACTGTTTTATACACATAGCAAAGCTAGTGGAACAATAGAACCACTTTAATATATTGTGGAGGTGGGAAAATTGTAGCTGGCAATATGATACAGTTCCTATGTTTGTAGTATGCTGACAGAAGTGCCCCTCCCCATGTTGCGTTCTCATATAGCTTCTGCATACATCTTCATGCTCCCATCCCCATCACTTGCCTCATTGCTTTACAGTACAGTCCATTGAGTAGTCGATCACTAATTATGATATATAGACTCTGGACATCCCAGAGATGAGATCTATTCAAAGGCAGCAGCCATGTAGGTTAATGGTAGCCCAGGCCTGTAAACAAGATAATTTGTGCTGTAGGTGATTCACATGAGGCTCAATGGAGAACAGTGAAGATGTGTTCTTAGATGTGTCACTTGTGAAAGCCAAAGGGCTCTCTGTGTTCAGTTTAATCTAATAAGTAAAGATTGCCTCTTTCCTGGGTACCTGACTATGGTGGTCTGAGTAAGAATAGCTTTTATATTTGGATGCTTGTTTAGTCATCAGGAAATGGCACTGTTTGAGAAGGATTAGGAGGTATGGCCTTGTCAGAGTAGGTGTAGCCTTGTTGGAGAAGGTTGTCACTGGGAGAGGGCTTTAAAAGCTCAACCAAGGCTCAATCTGTTTCTGCTTATGGCTCAGAATGAAGTTCTCAGCTACTTCTCTCACACAGCCCTGAAAAAGTATCTTTTATTTTGCCTGATGTAACTGTTGTATCCAAGGCTTAATGCCCCTGTCTGCTAACTTAAGCCTAGCTCTGGAAGCTTCTAGCCTCTATACAATTTTATCTAGGCCTAGAAAGTATTCAGCCTCTGACACTTACTGCTGAATAAGCTCACCCTCTCTAGCTCTTTCTGAACACTGGATGGATGGTCAACTCAACTGTCCTGGCTCAAAATTCTTCTCCACACTGATTGATTTGAACTGGTTTCTTTCAGCTTCTGACTGAATTGTTCTGCTTGGTTTCATACTAACTTTGGCAATATGTTCTAATTTTCTGCCTCCTCCTCATTCTCTGGCTCATTTTGTCTTCACCTGTGTCCAGCTTGTTCTCTCTTCAACCTGTCTTGGTAAAACTCTCCTGGTAAAATGGACTTCTCTCTCTCTCTCTCTCTCTCTCTCTCTCTCTCTCTCTCTCTCTCTCTCTCTCTCTCTCTCTCTCTCTCTCTCTCTCTCTCTCTCTCTCTCTCTCTCTCTCTCTCTCCACTGCTGTCCTTAAGTTACCTCTGTTTTCTCCTTGTTCTCATGAGAGTTGGTTATAGCCTATTCTGTCAAATCTTTCTCTGATTCATCACTTTGTCTGCCCCTTGATTAGATATAACTTTCAAACATGGGTGCTTTCTTCTAAAAACTAACTTTATGTTCATTGTCTGATATTAAAGCTATATACTAAGGGCATATCTGTATTCCAGCCAGAGAGATTAAAGTGTGTGATAAGGCTGCACCCCACCACAACTAGGAACAGCCTTTTTTTTTTCAGTAAACAACTCAATCTTGAGGTTCACAGTGTAATCAAGTATCCTGCAACACTACCCTGTCTGTCTCCATATTCCCTGCTACAAAGATAATGCGAAAATATAGACCAGCCCAAACTAAATTCTTTCATTCATATGGGTTGCCTTGGTTATAGTGTCTCTTCATAGCAGTGGAATAGGAAGTAAGATATTGGGCCTCAGGTACAAACATCATCCTTGACTAGTCTGATCTTGAGGGCCAGTCAGTGTTGATCAGCCTGAGCATGCAAATATCTTTCCCTTTGTTTCTCCAGCCTTTGACACACATTTCTTCCCATGTCATAGAGATGCTATAATAACAAATGAACAAAGGAAGCTGAGATAAAGATATTTGAGTACAGTTACGAAAATCTCAAGTTATTACCAATAAAATATAACAACAAAAATCTGGATTTAGGTGACTGTCACTTGAGGAAACTACTTTTGTTCTAGCTGTATACAGTTTGCCATAATTTATATGTTCATATTTTAGTTGTTTTATGCATGATAAAATTTCACTTTTTAATAAAAGTATTGGTCACTTTATTATTTAAGGGGTTAAAAATATTTATACGTGTATGAGCTTTTTGCTTTTATTTACATCTATTAATGAGGGTTACAGATCTGTGCCCACCTGGTGAGTATCCCACATGTTGGTGCCTTCACCTTTGTGCATTGTGTGGTGGTTCAGAACACCACACCTCAGAACATCACATACTGGTGGACTGGCTGAGTGACTGTTTTCTGTGGGAAGTTGGGGAAAGCTAAGTGCCATTACTGTCATCTTCACACCACCTCCTGCCCCTGTCCTGGATGCTGTTGTCAGTATCCTACTGTCTTTTGGAGAAAGAACTGCTATCTGAGGCCATTTCAGAAAAATGTTATAAATAATAATTAGTATTACTAATTCTATTTATACCCAATGTGTGCCTGGTGCCCATGGGAGGTAGAAGAGAATGGGCGTTATAGACAGTTGTGAGGCACCGTGTGCATGCTGCGAACAGGAAGAACACATTCTCCAGTTCATTTAACTCATCTGTCCAGCCTTGGTTTTACTTTTTAACTATTTTTAAACTCACAATATATTTAGGAAAGGACACTTGGCTGCGTCCTACTTTCTGTGACACTTCTGTGAGAAGTTTGAGTCCCTGCTCTCAGGCCTGTCTCTCTGCCCTCCGAGTAGCTCTTTTTCTTTTAACTCTTGTGCTTAAAGCTTGTATTAAAATCGCCACAACCCATAACTCTGCTTTGAAAATCCTGAAATTAATTCTATACCAGCACCCTGAACCTAGACCTCACAATGTAGTTCCCATAATTCATTCACAGTGAGCTCCTTTACAGTATAACATGTGTCCAGTACCTTACCTCCTCCAGCAAAGCCAACACCTCCTAACCTTTCCCAAGCAGTTCTGCTCACTGGGTACCAGGCTTTTAAGTATCTGAACCTATGGTGCTGTTCTCATCCAAACCACCACAGCCACCAACAGTATCATTCCAGAGCATGAGTGAGTTTATATTTAAAGGTCCTGATGGTCTTCTGTGCCCTGAACATCATACATCATTGCAAGGGGACAAAGTGAGGCATACTGGGGATGACTGAAACCAAGAATATGTTGGCTTTTGATGCTTGTTCTTCTTACAAAGCCATCAAGATTAATCCTTGAGGCTTTGTGATATTAGTGGAATCTAATCATTTGCTACAGGTAAGCACTACCAATGACTTATGTTTACAGCTTACCACTGCCCCCTCTTCCAGTAGGAACTGGGTTTAAGAACATTGATGGCTATACATACTCAGAAAATATCCAGACAACAGCATCTGGACTCTTCTACAAGATTTGTTTTAGATAGGAATCATAAGTTCTCTTTACTAATGAGTGACATTCCAAACATTCTAAAACACCTTCACAGGCAAGCCTCTCCTCTTATAATTCTTTTTTTTTCTTTCATTTTTGCTTTAGATGCTTAGAAATGACAAGATCTTATTGTTGTGTTGCACCTTTGCAGAGTCCTGCATCCTTCTGAAGCCAGAGTGCAGGTAGGTTGACAGACTGCCCTCACAGAAGCTATGGAATCCTACAAAGCATCACGACTACCATGGCACTCACTTCACAGACAGTGAAGCTTGGCAGTTGGGATAATGGGAATGGCTGGTGTTATGATGGCCACCATCCTATGGCTAGATAGGACTTTTGGGGACTCAAATGATCTTCAAGGCACCTAATGCTTTTCACACTGGAGATTAAGGCATGCCCACCATGGGTTTAGCTATCAACTGGATTGCATTAGTACTACTTTAAAGTACGGAATTCATATTCCTTCCATTGGATCTGCATTACTTTTTTAGTCACAGATTCACTATATTTTCATAGATCTAATTAGCTTTGGTTGCACGTGCACTTGTTGGTGAGTTCATATATCCCAAAGCATGACCTAGTGAGTACTCTCTATGTTTACAGTTGTTAAATAGGTGATTTCTTGATGTTTCTAGGAAATGAACCCACAGTATGTGAATGTTTTATCATATGGTCTGCCACTGAGCTACACTTTTATCAAGCATTAAAGCTTGAAAGATGTAGAAAGGCCTGTGAACCAAATGTTCTCTGAGGTGCCTAGTGCTTATTTTTTTGTAGAATGTTCTGAGGGTCGAAGGTCAAAGGGTGATGTGCCCACAGTAAACACACAAGGAGCATAGCACAGGCAGTTTTTCTGGATCCCCACTGTGGCTTCAGATGATAGCTCTTCCTCCAAAAGAGGGAGAAACACTGACAACAGCATCCAAGACAGGGGCAGGAGGAGGTGTGAGGATGGCTGTATGCCACTTAGCTTTCCCCAACTTCCTGTGGGGAACAGTCACTCAGCCAGTTCACCAGCGTGTGATGTTCTGAGGTGTGGTGTTCTGAACAACAACACAATGCACAAAGATGGAGATAGCAGCGTGTATAATGCTCACCAGGTGCGCACAGACCTGTAATCCTCCACTTCTTGGGAGCCTAAGGAAGAAGGATGGTGAGTCAAAAGTCTGTCTGCCTTGGAGAGTGCAAGGTCAGCCTGGCAGCTGGCTCAGACCCATCTCCAAATATTAAGACCTAGAAAAAACTGGGCATATGGCTAAGTGGTGGAGGGTAGTCACAGAATGTGGGTGGTGCTGCTCCACCCTATGTGTGTGTGTGTGTGTGTGTGTGTGTGTGTGTGTATTTCTATAAATACAGAAACCCTGGTATACAGGGAAGTAGCAGGATGGTTTAAAGCCTCAGTTAAGTATAGCCATGGAAGCTGGGGACTTTGTTCACCAACCTGCACCTCCTTTCTGCTAATGTATACTTTGCATGTAAATACCACTGAAATCATTACAATCTCATCCTAATTTCAACCCCCCCACACATATTTTTATGTCATGGTTTCACTATTTTTTTTTTTACAGGCTTAATGTCACTGTTCACAGATATTTGTCAGCTGTGACTTTTATTATCATTTCAGTTTCAGAATGATTAAGACAGATATTAACTGATTAAAGATGAACATTAACTATGGAATACTTCTAAACTGCAAAAAGAAGATATTTTTCCCAAAAATTTGAGGGACAATCTACATGAAAAATCTGGGAGACAATATACATTGGACTAACTCATGTTACAATATTTTCATTGACCCTGATTCTGTAAATAACCCTATAGGTTATTATTGACTAAAAAAATACTATGAAACATAACATCCTATGAAGGTGACACTGTAGATAGTTATATTTTTGGTTTAATTAAAATTTGGTTTTGTTCTACTGTATGGCCACAGAAGAAACAGTAATAGCAGTTGAGAGTATACTTTGAATCTACATATTAGTGCCAATCACTAGAATTAATAATAATAATAATAATATTAAATTTAATCAACTAGAACAAAACTCCTCAAATCATGAATCTTTAAATTTCCTAAAAGTCTCCTCCAACTCAACCCTGGCCCCCTCCCTACACAGCTGGCTCTGATTTCCCTCTGGTCCAGGTAACAAGCATTTGTTCCTGATTAGCTGACTGTGGTAAACACCAAATCAAACCTGTTCTTCTGCCTGCAGAGCCCACATCTCCACAGAGGGAATTCATCTCACCACATGCTGCTTTTTCCACAGTCACTTGTATTTAAATCAGAGTCACAGCCCCTTTCTTCAGTTCTTTTCTTCCCTGCCCCCCTCTGCAGGCCTGGTATATTTTTCTAAGCATTCGCAATGTTAATTGGAGTTACATGTGTGTGCTCAGAGCCGATGGAGGTTCCAGATGTGACTTTTGTAGGCAAGGCTTTGTGGACAGACCCCCACCCCCACCTACCCCATCGTATTTCAAATGCTATTTTTCTGCAAAAGATATCTTCAATTAGGGGGATTCCAAAGGACTCAGGCATTTTTAGGATCAAACATGACATGAAATATAAAATTACATCCGTGTTCACTATTAGATTATCTGAGTTTGGTTCTTAATTTTCCCTTACTTTTTGCTTTATACATTCAGAGGAGTCTAAGTATGCAATTTCAGAGAACAAATCTCTGCTCCTCAATTTAAAACCATCCTGCTCTGTCTGGCTTCATTGTAAATTGATAACAGTGCCTGGAATCATGGAAGGATGAAAATATGTTCAAAATTGTACAACCTGCCTGATGTTAATTTTATTTGTGTCTGTATCTAATTGTGTGTGTGTATGTTGTTTGTATATATATGTGCATATATGTGTGTGTGTGTGTGTGTGTGTGTGTGTGTTTGTATGTATGCATGTGCTTGTTCCAGACCCTAGCTGGGGAAGGAAACACAAATTAGACAGGAGAAAGCTCTGTGGAAGGAATGCTGGTGCAATTAAACCTCATTTGCTACAGGTCCATGTAAAAGCACAGTTGTTTTTCTGTGGTCACAGGGCCAAGGCTGCTTTTATTTGTCAAGAATTCTCACATTTCTTAAACCAATGGATCTTGAGTTTCTTTCCTGGAATTTCACAAAGCCCTGTTCTCGGTAACAAAGGGCACCCTTGGATTTTCAGGACATGCATCTCTATGTCACATGACTCAAAAACAGATTTCAAATTCATCAGGCTTGTTGGAAAATAGAATAAATAATATCACAGAACAAATCATGTCATACTTGCAAATCCAATGAGGTGCCAACAGGGGAGACGTTCATTTCGTTCAGTCAGGGAGGATGGGAGAGAATCACTCAGTCACCATACGCCCTTTCCACACTGTAAGCTCAGTTCTTAGCCATTTGTGGGCTCATCATAGCTGTGAGCCTGGTTCGACTTCACTGGCAAAGGCAGATGCCAAAACAAGTCATTTCCATGATTATTTTGGTTCAAGATTAAATCCTTTTGCAGGGAACACATTTATTTTATTTTTGGCCTTGGTCTCTATTCACCATATACATCAGAATAAAATGTCTATAGTGCATATTTATGAATACCAGGATTCTTACAAATACCACCCACATGATAATCTGATGTATTCTTATCCTGTTTGACTCCTTGTTGTTGTTGTTGTTGTTTTTGACCTTCCTTTTTATTTTTATTTGGGAATGCACAGCAAGCAACATGCAGATTACAAGTAACATGTAAGTAATGTCACATATTTTAAAGAAAAGACGTAAATTTTGCTCCTCCAACATTTTGATAAGAAAATATCTAGCTAGAAAAAATATCCAGTCTAAAATTCAAAAATGAAATGAACTGTGTGATGGTATATTGTATTTCATGGGCTTGTTTTGATCCATTAATCAGCCTCAGACCAGAAATTCTTCATGTCCATATTTCAATGCCAGTATTGGGTGAGTTGTGAAATTCCAGGCTGCAATGCTGAGTATGGTGCCTATTTCATTCTTATTAACTGAAATACTTTAAAAACCAAAGTGGTTAGACGTAATAATTTTATTAGTCGGTAATAGTTATTTTATTAACATTTTTCTCCAAGGAGTTCTCACCCCTGCCTGATGATGAGGGTTCTGCGATTTCAGACAGTATGATGGATGCTACTTTTCTATGACAAGAATTTTAACAGCCCTTCTTCAGCACTCAATGCACACCCAATTATGCATCTGAGCTGGTAACCTTGAATTTATGTTGCCATGGTGACAAACTGGTCATGCATTATGGATTATCATTGAAATTCTACACCCCTACCTAGCATAATGGGAGTTGGGGACTTAATCAAATCAGCCATTCTATGCGGCACACACTGAAGAACTACTCTTATTGTTCGGGGGCCAGGCAAGGAAGCAGGCCTGATGGGATGGCAGCTGCAGCACGGCAGCCTGATAGATGGCCCTTCTATACATCTGTGAACGTATAGACACATGGTGTTCAGTGCCTGCCATTTCCAGCTTAGGCAGCAGCTGGTCGGATAACCTCTGCTGTCTCACCTTGTTGTCACGGAGTGCTGAACAGAGACTGAGGCTGTGTGCAGGGATGTTGACACTGAATTTATATTGCATGGTAGAGAGGGGAGGATGGATGCAGACTTGGGGTAGGAGGGATGGCGCGGGGCTGGGAGGGGCAGGTGTTTGGATGGGCCAGGCTAAGGGTGGCCAGAGCCTGGGACTGAGCTAACGTCGGTTTCATTATACAAGAAAACAGACACATCAGTGGGGTGGGTTTTGCTTTGGACAAGCATGTTTGCTGCTTTTGCAGAGCTCAGAAATTCCAGACAGACCTGCCCTTCCTACATGGGCTAAGCATCTTCTGGTCCTGTAGGTAAGCATTATCATAGTCAGCTCTCTGCTTGTTACAAACAAATGAACAAACGACCTAACAACTTAAGGTCAAAGAAGCAAGTTCCTAACAGAGCAGTATGCAGCCTTTCTTCCAGGGATAAAGTAAGTGTGGACTAGTGACACACAGGCGCTTCCAGGGTTTTTATTTGTTTGTTTGATTTACTCTTTTTGGGGGAGGGGTCATGAATGGACTTACTAAATGATATTTCTACTATCAGTTGTCAAATGTATGCAGTGATTCAAATCGGCAGAGATTTTGAGCAGAATTTCAAGCTCTAGAAATCCCAGGATCTGTGTGAATGCTTGTCAATCAAAGATTGAACAATTCTAATTATGCTGTTCTTGTACCTGCCCCTTCCTCCTCAAGTCCATCTCATGTTTATCATCAAGGCCACTCAACACCTCTGGAAGCCCAGTCCCTGCATAAGCAAGTGTTCTAACTGTTTCTTTCCTGGGACATTTTCTATGCTCTTGATTATATCATCTTTTGTTTTTTTTCCTATTTATTTCCCACAACTTTTCAACCTTAACCCTGAAAATCAAACATTTGGTTCAGAAGGCTTCTTCATTTGTGCAGGCAGAGAGGCCTTTCATCAATATTTCATGAGACTTTGGATGTCTTTCCTAGTGCAGTGGGCCTTGCTCATTGCAGAATAAGCAAAATGTCTTCCGAGGAAATGTGTCTTGACCCAACAGATGAGAACAGCTCGGGAGAAACCAGTGCTCCTTTCAAGGTCATGCCTAGCTGACTAGGGAGCATCCCAGTGACGTCTTCAGACAGGAAAAAAAAATGATAAGAGCCAACCAGGTTTGTGGCCAGGAAGGAGCTGGCTCTTTAAGAGTCTTCAAATCAGGTCAATATTATACAGCTCCCAGGGACCCATGATTGACAGGGTTAGATGCATAGGAAAAAAATGTGCAAATTGAAGGATACATAAAATTTTTCTTTCTTTACTGTTCTCACAGGCTATCTCCACATCCACATGCAATAGAGATATTATTTTAGGATATAAAATGTTATTAAATGATACATTAAAAATAAAGTACATGCCATGAAATTGAGTATGTGAATGGGAAAGGCAGGTGGGAAGTATGCGGCTGTTAGGTGCCTTTGAGGGATCCTGCTTGTATCTTGCGGGTGCAGGGATGCTGTTTATTTCAGATGAGTGGAGAGCAATGTTCTCTGGAATTTTCTCTCTCCACAAATGCACAAGCAGCATTATTAATAGATTATCATAGAATCTGCTTTATTTCATTTCCTGTTTTTTCCTCTGAGGTTGCTCTTAGTGATTCGTTTGATTTCTTTCCTTCCAGAAGTGTACAGCAGAGCAGCATGCAAGCATCTGTCTAGCGCTTCCAGTTCTAAACGCGGGTTTTAAATTCCCTACGAAATGAAGCAAAGGACTCAGTCATTTTCATAAACATATAATGTCTTTAAAATGCACAAGATCAAAGGCAGCACTACCTGTTTTGTTAAAAAAAATAGCCATCAAATTGTTATCTTACCTCACAAAGGGTCTCTAAATAAGAATGTTAGTTATATTTTATGAAAAGTCTACCTCTAGTTTTTGTGAAATTTCAAGGACATGTTTTGTTTAATTTATATAATGAATAATCTAATTACTCCATATACAGAAAAGCAACTTAATCCATACAATTATGGAAGTTAAGAGGTATGCATTCAAATAAAGCTGAGGTTCATTGATTAGAGTGTGAGTGTCACCACATGGTTTAAACCAAGCAGCTTGTCAATTGAAAGACTGAAGCTTGGACCTGACAGTTATTTAGAATCAAAGGGGTTGCTTTACTGGCTTATTATGGCCTTGGCTATGCCCATCCATCAACTCTGTTAGATGGTCCTATGGGAATCAACTATGTCATCTTTAGTTTATTAAATTATCTTCAAAATTTAAAGTTCATTTTAACTGATACATTAAAAATATAACCATTGTATAAATTTGTAGGGCTCCATGGAGTGTTTAGATAATATACACCTCTTGTGAAATTCAAATCTATTTCCATAAATATTGTTTCTCTGTGGTGAAAAAAATTAAAAGTCTTTCTTCTAGGTTTTCTGGTTTGTTTTGGTTTGGTTTTTTTGTTTGTTTGTTTGTTTGTTTTTTGTTTTTTGTTTTATCTCGAGACAGGGCTTCTCTGTGTAGCCTTGGCTGTCCTGGAACTCACTCTGTAGACCAGGCTGGCCTCGAACTCAGAAATCCACCTGCCTCTGCCTCCCAAGTGCTGGGATTAAAGTCGTGCACCACCACTGCCCTGCATCTTTCTTCTAGTTTTAATGTTTAGATTTATTTTTATGTGTATGATCATTCTGCCTACATGTATGTATGATTGTGCATACATGTGTGTGCCTGGTGCCAGCAGAAACTAGAAGAGGATGCTGGATCTCCTGGAACTGGAGCTATAGATGGCTATGAACACCCATGTGGATGCTGGGTACTGAATCTAGCTCCTCTGCAAGAGCCACAAGTGCTCCTAACCACTGACTTGTCTCTCCAGCCTCTCTCCTAGTTTATTTATGCATCTTTTAATGTATAGTACCTAAGTTTCCAAATGCAGACACCTGCTCTGCCACAGCACACCATAGTTTCTTACTCCTGTGTAACAATTAATTAGCACCCATTAGCCAGCATTTCCTCACCATATCCATCACAGCCTCTGGTCACCACCATTCTATTCTTAACTTTCATGGAAGCAAATGTTCAGATACACCCCCCCAACCCCCATGAGCCTACATGGCACTTATGTTTCTATGCCTGGGTTAACTACAAAGTTAACACTACAGTTTCTAGTTTCCACCATGATGTTATAAATGACAGAATCTCATTATTTAATGGCTGAGTATTAATCTACAGTATATGTCCCACCTTTTCTTTATCTATCATCAGGTGATGAGCATTTAGGACATCTCTATTTTGACTATTCTGTATCTCTGTATTGAGTATTCTAGTGTTACAGTGAATATGGGTGAGTAGTCGTCTCTTTGATACCCTGGTTTTGCTTCTATTGACCATATTGCACAGTGTGGGAGTGATGGATCAAGTCTTTGACTTTGTAAGGAAACTTTGAGCTTTTTCCAAAATGGCTGCAGGCATTTATATTCTCCAGGATGCTCAACGTTTCCTATCTGTGTGCTTGCCAGCGTTTATCTTCTATCTTACTGATAAAGTTGTTCATACTGCAACGGAGTGATATCTGCTGCCCTGAAAGGATATGTTTAAGGAATAATTTTGAGTAGGTTATCATTGGAAAATGTTAGTGATAAGCAGACCTGCAGATAAAAATGTTTCTGGCAGTCATCTAGACTCTATTTTTTGTGACCTCATTCAGAATCTTTCTGACCAGTACTTCAGTTAAGCAAAATTGCTGGAACACAAATATATGTAATACCAAACTTTCACAATATTTATTTAAATTCAATAAGCATGTAGGAAAAGGATGAAGAAAAAAGAATCTTTACAATTAAATATATAAACATATATTTTTCTTGTTTTTTTTTGTCTCTTAAATTTTTTTATTTTTTTTAAATCCAGATTTTATTCCCACTCCTGTCCACCCTCCAACTGTTCCACATTCCATACCTCCTCCCCATAACCCTGTCTCCACAAGGATGTCCCCACTCTCCTCCCAACCAGACTTCTAAACTCCCTGGGCCCTCCAGTCTCTTGAGGGTTAGGTACATCATCTCTGAATGAACCCAAACCTGACAGACCTCTGCTGTATATGTGTTGGGGGCCTCATATCAGCTGGTGTATGCTGCCTGGCTGGTGGTCCAGTGTTTGAGAGATCTCCAGGGTCCAGGTTAACTGAGACTGCTGGTCCTGCTACAGGGTTGCCCTCTTCTTCAGCTTCTTCCAGCCTTTCCCTAAGCCAGCTTCTGTCCTTTTGTTTCCTAAGTGACTTAAAATTTGGAGTTCTTAGGGAGTTAAGGTGTGGCTTTCCCAAACTATATTTTGTGTCTTTGTTTGTAATGGAAGACTGGGGGAAATATACTTAGAACGTCCAGCACACACACACACACACACACACACACACACACACACACACACACACACACACACACCATTTCCAGAGCCCAGTGATTTCCCCTAACTTATTCAAAATGCTCTTCCAAGAAGACACAAAACCCTAGGTCACTGATTTCTAGCAATTCTTGGATCAAAGAATTTGCCAAAATATCAGTTACATTTTGAGTGACTATTGGGCAGCAATTAAGACTTCCCAGAATTCAGTTTCAGCAAGCTTCCTTAACACAGGGTTCTGCATGGCCATCAGAATCGAATCATCCAGGCCTTAGAGGAGGCTCCTGCCCACATGGCAAGAACTTAATGATTTTCCACTGTTATAAAGGAGCCACCTTTATAAAAATGCTTTTTTGGGACAGTTTTGTACTCATATCTCCTGACAGATGAAAGTGGGAACCACTAACTTCATGTTAGTTACCATTGGGAAGTCAAGACTGTATCCTTGTTAAATACATGTGGAGCTTAACTATCCAGTTCAGTCTTGGCTTCAACATCTATTTGTCCTTCCATCTATTCATCAGTCCATCCATTCATCTATCTATCTATCTATCTATCTATCTATCTATCTATCTATCTATCTATCTATCTATCTATCTATCTATCTCTACTTTTGCTCTTTTGAGACAGACTTTCTTTATATAGCTCTGGCTGTCCTATAACTCACAATATAGACCAGGTTGTCTTTAAACTTACAGAGATCTGCATGCCTCTGTCCATCAAGTGCTGGGATTAAAGGCATGTACCACTATGTTTGGTGTCTTCTGCCTTCTTTAGAACCTTTTGATCTGTCTCAGCTTGATCTGTCTGCTATGCAAGATGCCTTTTAGAAGTAGGATAGAAAACCACATTACAATTGAACAAGTTAGGCAATGAAGTAGGAGTCTAAGATGCTCCCTAGCATCCTGTGGACCACATGAGAACACCCTGGCCCCTAGGTGGATCCTTGTCTTTCCCTGCTCATCACAGTTGATTCTGACCTCAAACTCTTTTCGGAAACATTCTGCTCTTGTACTTCTAGTCACTAAGGGGAGACAAAAGATAGATCCTCTTCTGCCTGGCTCACCTGCGTTCATGGCCTTCACTTCTGGTGAGATGGAATCCTGAAATTCATCCCTCAGCTGTTAGTCTAACTTCACTGTTGTAGTTGCTGTGGCCATGGGTGTGAGTATACCCTAGAAGCACTGACTCTTGCACCCTAGAAGCACTGATTCTAGAGACTTGGAGAGATAGGCATCAATGCAGTGCCATGTGGATGACAAGGTTTTCTAGGAAGATGCAAGACATGGGAAAAAATACTGCAGCTACTGCCACCATCTCCCTGTGCATGATGCTTTTGTGACCCCATGTGTATGTTTTCAACATAACCTTTCTGCAGTTCACTGTTTTGTGTGAGGCCCAGAGTTATGGATGTACTGCTGAAGTAAGGTCACTATTTGCTCCTTCAGCCCTGCTATCCACTTCTCCCTATCTTAGTCCTTTGTCTCCACACTCTCCCTAGGTCCTATGTGTCCAACCATGTTGTGAAGCATCTCTCAGACAGCAGAGAGTAGGTGGGATTTGGAGAATGCACAAAGCCACTCTACTATCCTTGGGAGGTCTCGGGTGGGTATTTTTATAGCCTAGGGAGGTTGGAGCTATCTGCTCTGAGCAACAGAAATTCAAAGACCAGGAGATAGTGACAGGGTGAAGTCTTCATACACAGACACCAGTTTTCTGAAAGCCTGCTTAGGAAAAGTGGGTGTTAAGCTATGCTTACAGATAACTTCTAGAAAAATTCTGGAAACATAAAATTGTAGACAATGATCTTCCGTATGACTATAGACTGTTTATTACAACCTTATCTTAGCACAGGATTCCTGAACACATGAAAATATTCTCAGAGATATTCTCTGACTAAACAAGTCATAGACCATAAGAACACATTGCTGTTATTCTTCTAAATGGATACAGTATTAAAATGTCCCTTAAGTACTTATCATTATAGTTTTGTTTTATTTTGTAATGGATGGTGACTGACACAGAGATGCATCTGTGTGGGAGGGGCAGCGTGCAAAGAATAAGAGATCATAGAGAGCACCTTTCTAAATGGGACAGCTGACATATTCCACCCCCATACAGGTCAGGTATCAACCTAGAATAGAGGTAGTTGGGGGGGGGTGCTCTGTAAAACAGTGTTTATTAGATATGGCAGGGTCAGTTTACCCAGGAACTCACTGCAGTTGTGGCTGTATGAATGAAATCTGTACAAGATCAAGCAGCCCCACATCAAAGCCCAAAGAGTGGAATGGCTTATAACATCCCAGCCATATCTGAGCATGTACTAGCAATTGATGGCTGCTGGGAGAGGGACAGTCAGTTTTATTTAAGGATGTGGCAACATTTTAGGCTACTTGTGCTGTAGCAGAGATTTCTATAACCATTCACTTGCCTACATCACTGAATGGGTTCAGGGGTTTAAATAAATGATCACAGACTTGGGAGAAAAAATTAGTGCTGCAGATGTGGGAGGAATTGGAGGAAGAATGGAGGGGTAGATGTGATCAAAACTCATTCTATGTTTGATAAAATGCTGAAACAATTAAAGTGATATTCTCAAGCTACCATGTTACACCATGGGGAGCTCAACTGTGTTTTCATTCACTTATTCATAGGAATAGTACTTGGTTTGTTTAATCAGCTTAATTGAAAATGATTACCAAATACATAAAGTCTAACTATGGATCAGGTTGAAGTAGCAAATTGATTTCTCATGGTTCAGCTCATTTTCATGAATCTGACTGTTCTTTCCAGTTATGATATCTGGCAGGATTTGCAAGTGTGCTTCAATATCTTAAGAGCTGACTGCAACTCTATTGACTCTTCAATATCTTAGGAGCTTCCAGTTTGAGACCACAGTAGTGCTTAGAAGCTGACAGGTTCCCGTTCTTAGTTTGCAGTTCATGCAAATATGATGTTATTATGGTGTGAATGAGAAATGTCTCGTAAGTACTGAACATGTGGTGCCCAGCTAGGGGGAACTGTTGGGAAGAATGTGGAAGAGTCCTAAATGGCAGATACATGGCCTTATGGGTGTGGTCTTAGGATTATAATTTAGGCTGCAATTCTGAACCAAGCCCCCTGATTGTCCACTGAGGTGTGAGCAAGCCCAACATGAACACAGTCCTTCCCATGCTAAGCTGGATATCTGGGCCATGAGTTAAATAAACCCCCAGGGTATTTTGGATTTGGCTATAGCAACCAGAAAAAAACAGTGAGTAATGGAGATGTTGCTTTAATTTTTGAGAAGTATTGTAGAAAAATTGGCAACCCGATGTTCTGAACTATCATCCAAGTAAATTAAAAGAAGGCTCATTTGTTCATGGATAAGAGGTTTGGGTATAAAATGATAGCCATAACTGATATTTCACATTACTGATATGTCTTTATTCTCCCCCCACCCCTGTTGGGGGGGCTATGCATGTGTGTTCATAGGTAGGACGAGTAGGTACAAAATGCTAAGCACCAATGAAATTTATTTATATCATATGTGTTGGGTGTGTGTGTGTGTGTGTGTTTGACATCACATGTCTTTCTTAATCACTATCCACCTTATTTTTTGAGACAGGGTCTCCCCACATAAACTGGAGCCCACTGTTTCCCTTAGACTAGCTGGCCAGTGAGCCCCTAGGATCTGCCTGTCTCTGTTGGGATTATAGACACAGGTTGGTATGTCCAGCTTTTCATTTAGAGCGGGATCTGAGCTCAGGTCCTCATGATTGTGCACCAAGCACTTCTGAAAAAAATCCCCCTATTTATGTCCATTTTGCAGATGAATGCTGGTGATTACATTAGTACAGAACCTCACCCAATATACTGCTGTTGCTACTTTGTAGTTCCATTTCACACATGTTCACATGCTGTGTCATGCACTCTTTCTCCCTCATATCGAAGAACAGGCACATTTTATTTATCTGCTTTAATTCAAACATCAAATTCCTGAAGCTCAGAAAGGCGATTTATTTAGTCACCCAAACTGGACACTATTGTGAATGTCAAGAAATGCTTGCTGAAAGGAGCCTGATATAGCTGTCTCCTGAGAGGTCTTGCCAGAACCTTACAAATACAGAAGCAGATGCTCGCAGCCAACCATTGGAAGGAGTGTGGGGTCCCCAGTGGAGAGTAAGAGAAAGGACTGAAGGAACTGAAGGGGTTTGCAACCCCATAGGAAGAACAACAATTATCAACTAACTAGATCTCCCAGACCTCCCGGGGACTAAGCCACCAACCAAGGAGTACACATGGCTCCAGCTGCATATGTAGCAGAGGATAGCCTTGTCATGCATCAATGGGAGGAGAGGTCCTTAGTCCTATGAAGGCTTGATAGATGTCCTAGTGTAGGAGAATTGAGAGCAGGGAGTCGGGAGTGGGTGGGTGGAGAAATACCCTCATAGAAGCAGGTGGAGGAGGGATGGGATAAGGAGTTTCTGGGAAGGGGGAAAACCCAGAAATGGGATAACATTTGAAATGTAAATAAAGAAAATATCCAATAAAAACTATTTTGTAGTCAAAATCAAAGTGTTTACTTGATTTTTCTATTTATTTGTTTGTTGGTGCATGTGCCACATGTGTGCATCATAGAAGAGTCCAAAAGAAGGGGTGTCAGATTCCCCCTGGAACTGGAGTTACAGGCAGTTGTCAGCCTTCCAACATAGGTCTTACACCTG
The DNA here is from genome assembly GCF_000001635.26 of Mus musculus. NCBI lineage: Eukaryota > Metazoa > Chordata > Mammalia > Rodentia > Muridae > Mus > Mus musculus. The sequence goes on from NC_000078.6 coordinate 27,575,442, forward strand.
AACTTGAGTCCTCTGGAAGAGCAGTACTAATTTTAACAGCTCACCCATCATTCTACCTTTCTGTTTACTTAATTTTTCATTTGTGGCTTTTACTTGCTTAGTAGAATTGAATTTGCTGAGAGCACCAATCAGCAGCTATACTAAGAAGAGACCGTGTCAAGCCATATCCTACTAACCTTGACAGCAGCCATCCAATGTCACCTACATGACCCCCTCCAGCTCTCCAGCGATGTTGCTCCAGCTGGCTGGATAGCCAAGCTGTTCGGCTTCTTGATCCTCTAGGAGGGTGAAGCACAACCATTGTCAAAGCCAGGGAAAGTTTACAAGCTTCCTCAGCCCTGGCAAGTGCAGCTGGGGCAGTTAGAACACAATCCAGCCAATTGTGCTTTCTCCAACAATAACCTTCCTCATGAATAGGGCGGCCATATGGTGCCATTTCCCGGACGCAGTTCTGGTTTATTCCTAGTGACCCTGCGTAACTGCTGAGAGCATTTCTTTTCACTCCCAGACTATGCTGAGCTGGATAATAAACATTACGATCAACCTGCTCATAAACATTATTGTGTGCTGTAATTAATTTATATCAGCATCGTAAGTCAAGATACAAGATAAGTGCCATTTAAGTAACTACCAGTAGGTTCAATGTGAGAGCTATGCTAACTCCATTTATGTTATTAATTATCACTGCCTAAATTAATTAAATATTCCTTATCTGAGCTACCCAGAAACAGACTTCTGCTTTGCAATAAGCCTTCAAAGCCCTTTCTTCCAAGTCCCTCTAGGGACGCATGGCCTCTGGGTCACACTGGTGCAGGTGATGGCTTCAAGGCGTGTCCCTGAAGCCTTGAGATAGAGGGTGATGTGTTTTCTTGCCCAGCTGCCCTCAGCCATAGCCAGAGAGCCACTCCCCTCAGGGTTCTTTGCAGTTAGGTCACTAGCTGAATCCTGTTGTTTTGTTTTCTGAAGTCATGGAATAGACAGGCTCTGAGCAAGGGTTCAGGGAAAGTGAGAATGGAAAAAGCAGGCCCTTGCTACAGCTGTGTGGTCAAGAGGCTGTAAGAATGTTTGCTGAACTGTGTAGCCCAGCTCCATTATAGCATGAATGTAACTCAGTGTATGGCCAGGTTCTGGTAGGACAGAGCACCCTAATGTGACAGCTGAGAACATGTACTAGTCGATGTTAACTGCCAATGTGACTTTCTTAAGAAAAGTAGTAAGGAGGAGGGAGGGAAGGAAGGGAAGAGAGAAGAGAGGCCACCCCAAACCATGTTTAATTTGCTAATACCGACCAATTACATTTCATTATCAAACTAGGACATATTTTGAGTTAACAATACATTTTTATTACTTTTAGTCCCTACTAAACTGTGCATTTCGGTGATTAATTCTCTAAAGTTAAGTTGGGACTCCTTGATATTGTGTCATGCATTTAACGTAGAGAACAAAGTCTGAAATGGCTCCCACAGAGATCCTTCTGTGAGTCAGAGAGATGACACTGAGGGTCTGAAGGTCACTGGGAGTTACTGAGGGGCACAATTAGGAACATCCAATAGCAACAATACCCAATGCACAAATGACTGTAAACAGAAGTGAGAAGAATCTGCCCTGATCAGATGACCCTATAACCTCAGAAAAGTTATTGCAAGATCAGCTTAAGAAATGACATGGTACTGATGGTGGGTAGGGGGTACCACAAAAGGAAAAAATTAACATGCACAAAACTAGAAACAGAACAGTGGTTGCAGTGTCCAGTCCAGTGAAGCTGTCTGCTCAGAGGGTTTAGTAACAAATTCTCTACAATTGGGAAATCTATTCTTCCTTCAGGAGACAGCCGCACAGGGGAAGGAAAAACAAAACAAAACAAAATAAAACAAAACAAAACACCCCTCCCCCCATACACACACATACACACACACACACACAAAAAAAACCCCACCAACTGGCAAATTTAGTCAGGGCTTATACAGATACTTTTGTTTGTTTCTTTGTTTTTGTTTTTGTTTTTTCGAGATAGGGTTTCTCTGTATAGCCCTGGCTGTCCTGGAACTCACTTTGTAGACCAGGTTGGCCTCGAACTCAGAAATCTGCCTGCCTCTGCCTCCCTTATTGAAAGCAAGAGATGAAACTTTCTTTCATATATGTGAAGTATTATGTTGTTGTTTTGAAATTATATTACCCATAGTGTGTGTGTGTGTGTGTGTGTGTGTGTGTGTGTTTCAGATGTGTCCTTCTCATGGGGTCAGATGGCATCACCCAGTACCTATGGGCAGGCCTGTTGTCCCCTGGTCTGATTCAGACCAAGGGTCTCACTGTTGGAGTGTGGTGGAGCTGGTCAGGCACACTCCATCTATGCTGGATGTCTGGATCAGGAGTCAACTATCTATTCTGTTGGTAAGAACTTCTAGTGTTCCATATTTGTAACTAAATCTCCTTATTGTGAGAAGCTACTGTCCATTTATTTGCATTTCAGTATAGTTGCTTTCTTCAGAGCATGGGTTTAACAGTTGCTATAGTGGTTAGGGTTAGGGTTTGAGGGGTTAGGGTCAGAGTCAGGATTGGAATTGGGGTTGCGGTTGAGATTAGGATTAGGTTAGGGTTATGTTTGGGGTTTGGGTTTAGTGTTGGTTTCAGCGTTGGGTTTCTGGTTAGAGTTGGAAATGGGGTTGGCATCAGATGTAGGGTTGTGGTTAGCATTAGGGTTAGGGTTGGAGTTGGGTTTAATGTTGGGATTGAGGCCTAACATTATAATTGATGTTGGTGTTAGAGTTGGGATTGTTCATTCATCTCTAAATGTTTACAGGGTGTGGGTCAGGGTTTAGGGTTGTGGTTGTTACTTGGGTTGATGTGGGGTTGATATTGGAATTGAATTTGGGGTTAGGGTTGGGTTTAGGGTTAGGGTTAGGGTTAGGGTTAGGGTTAGGGTTGGGTTTAGGGTTAGGGTTAGAATTAATTTTAGTATTAGTGTTAGGGATAGGATTAAGCTTTGGATTATGTTTGAGATTTGGCTTATTGTAGTTGGGAAGAGATGGGGTCGGGATTGGAGTTAAGTTTAGGGTAATGGTTAGGATGACTGGCCACTCACTTCCAACTATCTCCTGGATTATGTCAGACTTACATAGCTCTCTCTTGGTTTAGCAGGGTGTGTGCTGGTTAGTGTTTATCAACTTGACACACTCTGGAGTCACTTGGTAAGAAGGTAATCTCAATTGAGGAATTATCTTCATCTGACTGGCCTATAGGTGTCTCTGTGGTGTATTTTCTTGGTTTATGACTGATGTTGGAGGGTCCACTGCACCATGGGTGCTACCATCCTTGGAAAATTGGGTTGTATAAGAAAACAGTCTGAGCAAGCCATGGGAGCACTCCAGTAAGCAGCACTCCTCCGTGTCTTCTGCATCAGTTGCTGTCTCTCTCTAGTCTCTAGCCTTGAGTTTCTGTCCTGACTTCCTTTGATGATAGACAATAGCCAGTAAATCAAATAAATCCTTTCCTCCACAAGTTAGTTTTGGTTGCTTTTGTAACAGCATCAAAGAGCAAACTAAGATAGGCTGGTTATCAGAGACTGTGCAATCTAGTAGGTGACATGACAATGTTGGTAGTGTAAGGCATTTGTATTTACCTAAAACTCTGGTACAAAATGGGTTCTTTATATGTAACACAGGTAAGGCACTCCAGGTTGAACTTTGGTCAGCTCTTAGGCACTGAATTTATGAGAACAATAAAAAAAAACGTGCAAAGTAAGACAGGGGAAGTGTGAGAGCATGAGTGGACTCAGAAGCACCATTACATAGATATCAAGAGAACCGTAGAGAAAGGAAAATGCTGAGATAGCTATGTGCCTTCCTTGAGCACTTTCAAGACCTTGATGTGCCAGAGGGCTTCAATTCATCTTCTGTAGCCTCACAGAAAAGATAGAGGCGCAATGGATGGAAGAGCTAGGAAATTAGATCAGACACAGTATTAGATAGAATTCTAACAATACGAAATTTCCATGAGATTAGTGGCTTTCCCTCATTGAATATTCATGTCATATGGTCCATTTTTTTTTTAAATGTGAAACTTGTTGTATTGCTCCCTCACTCCATTACTTAGGGATAGTAGTCTCTAGGGATCACTAATTGATATAAGAAATGAGTCCCAGAGTGACCTTTATTGATCTATTACTGACCATCAGATTTGATGGCAACCTTGTTTTCTGACTCAAGATGCTGACCTATATTGGTCTTATCATTTTCATGGCTCCTGTCTTTTCCAATGAGATGCTCCTCCAAGAGACATCAGGGAAGAAATCTAAGGAGATGAGCTAATAGCAGACTGCCTTTATCCTTGAATGGCCATCACTGTTACTACAAAATGATCTGTCCTACTTGGGTCTCTGTCTTCGTAGCTCCTTTCCCACTTGTCCATCAGACCAGCGATGACGGTATAACATTCTTACAACCTCCCATGTCTGTTTCTTGTACCATGGACCCTTCAAAATGATTCCTTTAAAATCAGCCCTCCTTATATGAATTCAACTTTAGTATGCTTGGCCATTTGGGTTTCTGATTGCTGCATAGGAACTGGCTAAATCACAAGAAAGACTTTCATGCCATAGGGACACAAGGCAAGTGCACTTCCTATCTCAGAATCTTTACATAGCTATTCCCTGGAGTGCTTTTGTGATACCTGGATGTGAGTGAGGTCAGAAATGAGTCTGCTAAGATGCCTATGTCAGCTGGGGCGGCTCAGGCCTCCTGTCCCCTGCATTGAGGGGTCATTGTGTAACTGGGCACTTTCAGCAAAACTGGAATCAGTTTGGCCATCAGTCTTTTGTGAAGCGTTGCTTCTGCTTCTGAATGCCGCTTCCTCATCATTGGGTTTCTGGCTCTCCTTCCTCTCAATAAATAGAACCAATTCATGGCTCATTTTTTTCAAGGGAAGACATCGGTACCATCAGGAAGCTGATGTTAGTTTTAAAATGATCAGGCTTGATGTCTTGATGCAGACTGTGTCTCCTTGCAGATATACAAGTTAGGCTTCTGAGAACAAAGATAGGAATGGCCCTCATTGCAAAGCCATCATAATGGAGGAACTGAGCAGTGTTTCTACATCGGGAGTGAGAGTTGTGCAGGAACTGATCCATGTAAACCAACCCAGACATCTGAAGGATGGCAAAAACCTGAGGATCTCAAAGACAGCTAGGAGAGTTTAGGTCCCACTGCTGTGCAGAGGAAAGTTGTATTTCTAGGAAAGATAGCAGCAAAGAGCTGAACTGACCATGGTTAAAGAGCCATAATACACAGGCTTGGGTACATGAGGAATAAGGAGAGGGCAACTAGGGGTGTGTGTCGGAACCCTATTTTTACTTCTTGTGGTTTTGAAAATAAGCTCACTGTGGAGCTGTCTTCCCAGAGATAGGACAGAAGAGGATGCCCTGACCTCCTGCAGTGCTGATTTCCACTCTCCCCCATTCTGAGATGAGCTAAATTCTGATTCACTTGCCATTCTTCAGTTGTCTGGATTGGTTTACACGGGCCAGTTTCTGCACAACTTTCACTCCCTGTGTAGAAACTCTGTTCACTTCCTCCATCGTGATGGGTTTACAATGAGGACCATTCTTATCTTAGTTCTCACTCACTGTGGGCAGACATAACTCTAGGGCTTGAGTTCCAACAGAGGAGTTCAGAGTTAAAAGGCCGGGAGTTAATGAGCTTGAGGTGACAGTGAACTATAGGATTCAAGACCATAGTGATTGAGCAGATTTACAGTACAGGCTTACCACATGCCTCTACCATGCTTTATTTTTTTTTTAAAGAAATCGTTAAAATATGAAGGAATTCCATTCCTTTACCTTGTACTAGAGAGAGGACTTGAAGGGAACCAGGCAGCCATCTGAGAGTAAGTCATATGTTTCTGTGGCCAAAAAAGAAAAAGGGTTTGTGTTTTTTTTTCCCCTTTTGGTAGGAACTTCCTAGGGTAAGTTGTGTTAACAAGATTCAGTGAAGGTAGTGAAGAACTGAAGGTTGGGCAGGCAAAAGCCATTATAACCCCATATTTTATATTTAGCTGGCTCAGTCAGCCAATGCTGTCTCAAGGGGTTCAAAAATTTTGCATGTAAAACGATCTAAATCTAAAGATTGCAGTGGGTAATTTTGGATTTAATTTGCCATGACAGTGATCTATCCAACTTGGCATTTTTCAAGCCAGCTTCAGATGTTTAAATGCATGCCATGCACAGCCTGGTTGAGGAATCCGCACACATTACTGCTCTGCTCACCTTTCATTTCCTAGCTGGCTTTGTTTCACATAGGAAGGGTGTGCTTGAAGAAGGAAGTTTACTTGATAAAACTTTCCCAAATTATCTTTATGGGCCTTGCAGCCTAAGAGACTTGCACATTCTGAATGAACTTGTCTGCCTTACTTGTCTATAGACTCCTTGGGGGCACAGGACCTGACTGCTCTTCTTTGATCCTTCAAATATGTTGTTGTTGGTGAGCCTTGAAGGTCAGTTCAAGTGGATCTTGGATCATGAGGCAGCTAAGAAGTCCATCTTTGGGTAGACATATGAGGTACTTAGAGATACTTAGAGAAGATACTTAGACTAAAAGGGGGAGAGTTTCCCCTAGAGTAGGCAGCACATCCTGTCTCCTGTCCAGCTATAAGGAGGTCTAAAGGGAAAGCAGTGCTCTTTGCCTGCCTGCCTCACTCATTTCTTCTGAGTGTATCTACTCTTGCTACCTCAGCTGCTCCTTCCATCTGCTGTTGACTTCAGAAGATGCTTCTTTGACCTTCCACTAAAGACCTTCAGTTCTTCAGGAATCCTCAGACCTCCATCACCAGCTGGGACTGCTGAGGCATCCAACATCCTGAATGGAGCAAGGACCAGGTTCTCAGCTTTGCCAACATGTTACCAGACCATTTGACTGCTCAGAAGGAATCATTTAATAAGGCCATCTAATAAATCTTTCTTGGACTGTATGTTCACTCTGTTGGTCCTCTACAGAACTCTAATAGAGATGTGATGTCTGCATGGTCTATGCTTCCTGGGCTGGCTAAGTAGGTGAATACATAGCAAATGAGAATGAACGGATTCAGAAGGAGTTGAGAGGCTGGAGGAAATCGTGAGTGGGAAGAAAAGCAAGTGCAGCAGGTACTTTCTCTGTACTTTAAAGGGTTAATTATCTTGTTTTACATGTGTGTATGTGCACCAGACATGTGTATCAACTCACAGAGGTCAGAAAAAGGTATCAGGTCCCCTGGTACTGGAGCTACAGTCCTTTGTGACCTGCCATATGGGATTCAAACTTGGGTCTTCTGTTAGAGTAGCATGTATTGTTAGCTGCTGACGATCTCTTCAGTATCAGAAATACAGTTTCCCTACTGTGAAGAACTTTATTCATTGTACTTATTTTAAACAGGCTTAAATAATATTCAAGACTGATCTATTGATCCATCCATCTATCCATCTATCATCTATCATTCTGTTTGTTTGTCTATCATCATCATCATCATAACCATCAATGTGTGTATGTATCTATACTTTAAAAATTAAGGTTTATTTTTGCCTCATAGAGGTAAACTTATCTCTGCAAAATAGTTTTTTAAACACATGGCTTAGTGCACGTTAATCAATCCTTGCTGGAAATTAATGCAGCTGCCTTTTTGCATAAAACAGAATATACAAAATATGGAAAAAATCTAAATATGAGGAGAAGTTTTATGGATTGAGAGGTGACAGACGATTAGACACAAAGAGTGAGCATAGGGGCAAAGCAAGAAGAAGAGTCAATTACCAGATGGCACAAACCTCTATAGACAAGTAGGAAAGGAATAAAAACAGAACTCAAGCTCAGGCCTCTAGCACTTGCAAGTTGGAAGCCATTCCCTGACTTCTGTCTCCAGTAGGTGATACAGAGGATGGGAAGTCTGGCCATTCTGCCCGTGATGCCGTGCTGAGTCAGAAGAAAAGAGGAGAGAGACAGTGTTTTATAATTTTATTTCCCCCCATTACCAACATTTGTGATTTAATTAATGGTTTCTCTGAAATGGAGTTTAAGGAAAAACACATATATTCCACTCTAGAGATAACCGAGTGTGATCATTCAGTTTGCAAAGAGGTTCATGAACTCAGCTCTGGCCTCTTCTGGGAATCTGCTGAGCTCTCATTCTTCTCCACTTGGCCCGAGGAGTCAGCCTTCCTCCACTCCAGCCTGCTTTCCCAGAACCTGCTGCCGGTGCAGCCAGCTCCTGTGGCTCTTTCTTGCAGCGAGGCACAGAGTCACTGAGGTTTCTCACTAGCTGGACAGGATATGGTCTTATAGACAAGGCTCACTGCCCTCTAAGGGGCTCTTCTTTGCAGCTGCTGTTGGGACTGACAGAGGGAAAGACCAATGTGACCTCTGATTGTCCCATCTGGAGCACGTGCATGAAACAGACCTTTCGTTTAAGAAGCAAATGAGTGGCATTCTGCCTGGCTACTGTAGCATGTGCTGTTCTGCCACTCCTGACTTGGTCTTGGTCAGTCTGACCTCTCTTAGACACTTCAATGGTACCAGACTAGCAGAGGCATAAGCTCAGCTACTCCTATGCAGTTTCTGTGATGCAGGTAGCTATGTCTGGTTTATTAGCTCCTTTGTGCACAGGTCATCAAGCCAGACCTGTCTTTAGGAACTCTGATGGCAACTGGAACCATAACATGACAAGTTCATAAATAAATGCTGCCACCACCACCACTTATAAATGTATACAAACCCACTAAAGACAAGGGATGCTTTTTGTCTTTTTCTCTCTGCATGGATATATGTGTGGTATGCATGTGTTATCTATGTTCATATCTATATGGGCACATGTATAAACATGTATGTATTATATGGGTATTGTTTCTGAGGACACCTTCCATTTTCTTTATTAACACAGGCTCTACTTTAGCCAGGTCCTTACCTCCCCTCTGCGTTTTTTTTTTTTTTTTTTTTTTGTATTCAGACACACATATGGAGGACCCAGACTGATGTTGGGTAACATCCTCAATTGCTCTTCCACCTTATTTATTGGGGCAGAATATCTCAATTAAACCCAGAGCTTGCTAGTCTTACAAGCCAGCTTGCTCTGGGGAACCCTTGTCTCTGCCTTCTGGAACTGGAGTTATAGGTGAAACCATAAGCCTACTTAGTTTGTATGTGTACCGGGATCCTAACTCTGGTCCTCTTGCTTGACAGTTAATACTTTTAACCCCCAAACCATCACCCCAGACCTAATAGCACCTTGATAAAGCACACTGACTTCATGGATGATCTACTCCAAAGGTTTGCTGGAACCTAGAAAATACATACTTGGGCCTGAAGAGATAGTTCAGCTGGTAGCTCATATTGTTCTTACAGAGGCTCTAAGCTGGGTCAGATGGATCACAGCACCTGTAACTTCAGGTCCAGGAAATTCAGCCCTCTTTCTGGCCTCCTTGGGGAATACATCCTCTCTTCCTCACCAACCCCATAGGACTCAAAGGGAGGGACCTTAGATGAAATGCCCAACAGTAGGGGGAGACAACTTAGAGAGCCCACCTCCAGCAGGAAGACAGAACATCAAGTGAGAGATGGGGTTGCCATCCCACAGTCACACCTCTGACCCATAATTGTTTCTGTCTGAAAGAATTACAAGTATGCAAATGGAGAGGAGCCTGAGGAAAAGAAGGTCCAGCAACAGGCCCAAAGTAGAATCCAGCTCAAGGGGAGGTCCCAAGACCTGACACTATTCTCACAAAAAGGAATCTATTATGACTGCCCTCTGAAAGAACCAACAAATAAGCTAAAAGAGTCAGATGCAAATATTTGCATCCAACCAATGGACAGAAGCAGCTGACCCCTGCTGTTGAATTAGGGAAAGGCTGAAAGAAGCTGAGGGGGATGATGATCCTGTAGGAAGACCAGCAGTCTCAATTAATCTGGACCCCTGAGAGCTCTCAAACACTGGATCACCAAACAGACAGCATACACCAGCTGATATGAGGCCCCCAACACACATACAGCAGAAGACTTCTGGGTCTGGGTTCATTCAGAGATGATGCACCTAACCCTCAAGAGACTGGAGGTCCCAGGGAGTTTAGAGGTCAGGTGGGGTGGGGGGTGGGAGCATACATGTGTAGACAGGGTGGGGTGGGGAGGAGGTGTGGGATGTGGAGCAGTCAGCGGGTGGATGGAGGGTGGGGATTGGAATATGGATTGTAAAATATAAATTAAAAATAAAAAAAGTTTAAAAAACACAAAAAGATAAATAAACTGAAACACAATCTGTGGGTAATAGAAACAAACAAGCAGACAAAAAAAACCCATATAATTTGAAAAATAAAAATAAATCTTTTCAAAAAAGAAAACAGCTCCTAGTACAAGTACAAAGAACGTAGGGATTCCCTGAGACTCTCTTACCAGGACTGGGAGAACTTCAGTTGGCACCGGTGTGTTCCCAAAGTACTTCTGCTGTATGTAGCTCATGCACACACCCAAGGCCGTTTGACAAGTGGGAGAGAATAGAAACGAACATCACAACAGCAGTAATACAGCTGATCTAGCATGGCCTGCACCCTACAGAGTTGTGTGTCTGTTTCATTTTTCTTTTAGCATTCACTTCTCTAAGACAGGGTCTTTTCCTATGTAGTCCAAGCTGCCTTGACTACACAGGGCTCCTTCTTCCTTAGCCTCGTGAATGCTGCTGGGATTGTAAGTGCCAGTCATCGTGCCCTGCACTATGCATTATTTACTAATGTGCATTTATAGAAAGCACATACATTATGCATGGCATTATAAAATATACTCTTTCCGTATATACTCCGACTTACTTCTTAAAAATGTTATTTCCCTCTCTATCCTCATTGAGAAATGTACACAAAGATTAGGTGCAGTGACAACTGAGGCAAACCATGGCGCCTCCTGTCTCCTCGTCCCTCACCAGTGGCCACATTTCTCCTTTGCCGTTCCTTTGCAGCATCCTGTCCCGGTGAAAGTGGATGGCGAGCCTCGCAGGATGAGCCACCAGCCCGGGTGATGCATGACCCTAAGTGTCTTACCTCATCCAGCCTGTGAGTCAGCGTCATTAGCTCGGGATGAGATCATGTTTAAAGGAAGATTTAGGAGAAAGCAGCTTCTGGGAAATGGCGGGGCCGAGAGAGCTTCTGCTAATGACACTGTGCCTTCAGTCAAATCAGTAATGCAGAGCTTTGTGCATTTCAGTTCCTGGGATTTGCATGCTAATTGATTCGGCTTCATTATGGGATCAAGACTTGGGACACTCACCCTCAAGATACATCACAGTGTCTGTGATGGGCAATCCTAGGAAGAAGGCCCTAGGTAGCCAATTGCCTACACTTTCCCCCAATTGGGGGTGGGGGAATCTCACTTAGGCATTGCTGGTATTATTATTATTATTATTATTATTATTATTATTATTATTATTAATTATAATGCATGAATCTGGCATCTATTTGCCCTCATAACGAGTGCTCCCTCATGGACCCACTTTTGGTGATTTTTAAGTACTCATCAGCATTGGCTCTACTTTACCAATCTCCAGCATGGGGGCCATTCCTCTTTGCTAATTTTCCTTTTTCTATTTCTCGATAAATCCATGTATTTATTTAGTGTGTGTGCTTGTTGATGTGCACATGTGTAAACATGTGTATATGGATATTGTTTCTGAGGACACCTTCCGTTTTCTTTATTAACACAAGCTCCACCATTAGCCAAGGCCTTGCCCCCCTCCTTTTTTTGTTAGAATAATTGGCCAACAAAACCCATGGGATTCACCTGCCTCACCTTCCCAGATCATAAACACAAGCCATCATGCCCAGCTTTTAGACATGGACTCTTGGAATTGAACACAAGCCTGAATGGTTGTGTTGTAAGTACTTTATCTACTGGGCTGTTCGTGAGCCCCCTTTCTAGTTTCTTGTTAGGAGTACAGAACTGGTGATGGATTAGAAAGTATTTTCTGGAATTACTGCTTAGCTATATAGACCAGGTCCTGCTCAGAACCAATCGAGATCCCTCCTCACCAGAGAGCTGGAGATGTTACAGTGATGCCCTTTTCTTGTCAGTCACCAGAGTTTTCCCTCTCAGGAGAAGATGTAGACAGTGGCTTTTTTGTTTAATTTGTTCTTTTTTTTTTTTTTTTTTTTTGAGACAGGGTTTTTCTGTGTAGTCCTGGCTGTCCTGGAACTCACTCTGTAGACCAGGCTGGCCTTAAACTCAGAAATCTGCTTGTCTCTGCCTCCCAAGTGCTGGGATTAAAGGCGTGTGCCACCACTGAGAGGGTTGGAGGATAACACCTTGGTCAGGGTTTTCTGCTTCTGCACTGGCAATTCTGTATATCCCTCTGGATGCTTCAGCCCAGTGAAGTCAGGTCTGAGGGTCAGCTCTTGTGCAAAGGGGCCCTGCTGAGTGGATATCTAAGAGCTCTGCTCTGTGTCACCTGCTTATGTATTTCTCAGCCTCTCTGTGTAGCAGTCCATGCCTACATCCCCAGTATTGCTGTTGATCTGAAGAGAATTTGTCCTGACCCCCAAAGGCTTAATTTCTAGCTTGTTAATATCTGAAGAGGGTCATTCATAGACAGGGGTATGGAGAATAAAAAGATTGTGCCATTCTGAAGTGGCGTATGTCATTTGTCTGAAGTGGCATATGTCATTTGGGAGGGGAATGTTCTCAAATGCAATGCTGGTTACACTCAAATGTTTAAAGAGCTTTTGCATGGGAGGTACTTGATAGATTCAGTGTGGCTAGAATGGTAAATTTGAACACATTCACAATGTAGGAAGAGAATGTGATACAATTTTGAATGGCAGTGTGTAATTAAAAAATGGGGTTATTTCTGGTTACCTTCCTGCCTGGATGGACATTGTATACACACACACACACACACACACACACACACACACACACACACACACACACACACACACACACAGAGGCACACACATATATGTATAAGTATATACATATTTGCATACATATATTGGTATACACACATGTATAAAAGCACACATGTATACACACATAGATATTTGCACATTCACACACACACACACACACACGCATATATATATGTACAAACACACAAACACAGAAACATACACACAAGTACATTTTTGCCAATTTGATTAGAGTCACTTGAGAAGAGAAAACCTCAACTGACAAGTTTTAACCACAAAATCCTCCTGTGAAGCCTGTGGGACATTTTCTTGATTTATTATTAATATGGCAGGGCCCAGATTGCAGTGGGTGACAGTATCCCTATGTAGCTGTACCGGGTGGTATTAGAAAACGGGCTGTGCAAGCCAATATACAGCATTTCTCCATGGTCTCTGCTTCAGTTTCTGCCTAAGTACCTGCCTTGACTTCTGTCACTAGTGGACTGTGACCTTACAAGGCATAATAATCTTCTTTGTTCTCAATTGCTTGGCCCCTCAAACAGAAAGCAAACTAGCATATACATACCTACAGATATATGCATATGTATTGTCATGAATACACAAATATATTTGACATGTTTTCATGGTACATGTGAGGTTTCGGAAGGGGTGTTTGTAGAAAGATATCATCCACTTTGACCATTTTTATCCTCTTTCCCGCCTGCCCCAGTCACCGCATGTAAATCCATTCATTGCCCTAATGGATACTAGAAACATTCTTAAGTTACTGAAGAACATGAGGGGGATATAGTCTCTGATTTCTCTCAGTGGAATTCATTACAAATAAAACAAGTGCTATGTTTTCCTGTTATTTCACAAGCAATGTATTGGTGCAAATTTCTATAACTTTCTCAGCCTTCAGTGTGGCTGCACGATATGCAACATAGATCAAGTCCTAAGGACAACCGTCCCTGATTAGTGGCTCTCTAGTACACGGGACCGTGGACATTTTGAGACATGTGACAAAGGAGAGCACCAAGGGGTCCCAACCTGGTCTCATAAACACTTGAAATGTAAATGATTGAGCGGCTCTTGATCACTCTAGAGAGGGAAGAAGCCACATCTGCGGTGCTGACAGCCCTTCAAGCAGAGTGACTCTGACTAATATACAGGAAGAAAGCAGAGACCTCACAGCCATGACAATGAGGATGTAGATTATGCCGGAAGCACACGTGAGCTTAGAAGTAGGGATTTCCCCATGCCTTCTTGTTAGAGTCCAGCCTGGTAGATACAATTACATTGCTTCATAGCAACATCACTATCAGAACCCAGTAGGAAGAACTATAGTCTTCTGGACTTCCAGCTATAAGGGACTCGGTGTTCAAAGTAGATAAGCCCATGACTGTTACTAGCACAGAAGCAATCTCCCATCTACCAGGTTGGAATAAAAAAAAAAATCAATGCTTGCACTCTACTCCCCCAAATGTGAAATATTTTATGTTGCCCACAGTCTAGAGGAAAGGCCTGTTTTGATTAACAAAATATTTATTTTTCTGACAAAGGCCAAACATTTTTACACTCTTATCTAAGCCATCTTCCAACTATGATCTTCTAGCAGTTCCTATTGAAAAGGAATTCTATTCCTAGATGATGCTTGTTTTTCTCTGTTAACTATTTTTAAGATTTTGGTTATTTGCTCTGCAGACCCATGGGCTACATTTCTTCCTTCTTTATATCTGTGTGGTTTTTCTTTCCTATCTGTAGATATTAACCACCACCAGATATCTATCTGTGTGTCTTACCACAGAACCACATCTTACAACTGGGGGTTACAAATTTAGCTCTTAGCATCATTGGCTCACCGGGTCCAATCATTCAACCAATGGGAATCATGAATCAGTTTCTTGTCAAAGATGATCTTATATACTTCTTCCTTCTCTGCTTGTTGAAGAAATGCTGCTGCTGAAGGGGAACCAGAAACCAGTTTTGAAGTAGTTTCCTTCTCAGATATGGAAAGGTTTTGCCCAGCATCCAGCCCTCAGAGATGAGCATGGAGGAGATTTGGGCATTATAACCCATCTGTGATGTGTGTGTGTGTGTGTGTGTGTGTGTGTGTGTGTGTGTGTGTACACTCACGTGCATGCGTGGGCTCCCAAGACACCTAGGAGAGCTCAGCTCTAACTGAGCATGTGCTTTAAACATTTTTTTATGCTTTTATTAGGTATTTTCCTCATTTACATTTCCAATGCTATCCCAAAAGTCCCCCATACCCTTCCTCCCACTCCCTTACCCACCCACTCCCACTTTTTGGCCCTGGCTTTTCCCTGTACTGGGGCATATAAAGTTTGCAAGTCCAACGGGCCTCTCTTTCCAGTGATGGCTGACTAGGCCATCTTTTAATACATATGCAGCTAGAGTCAAGAGCTCCGGGGTACTGGTTAGTTCATAATGTTGTTATACCTATAGGGTTGCAGATCCCTTTAGCTCCTTGGGTACTTTCTCTAGCTCCTCCTTTGGGGGCCGTGTGACCCATCCAATAGCTGACTGTGAGCATCCACTTCTGTGTTTGCTAGGCCCCGGCATAGTCTCACAAGAGACAGCTATAACTGGGTCCTTTCAGCAAAATCTTGCTAGTGTATGCAATGGTGTCAGCATTTGGAAGCTGATTATGGGATGGATCCCTGGATATGGCAATCACTAGATGGTCCATCCTTTCGTCACAGCTCCAAATTTTGTCTCTGTAACTCCTTCCATGGGTGTTTTGTTCCCATTTCTAAGAAGGGGCAAAGTGTCCACACTTTGATCTTCGTTCTTCTTGAGTTTCATGTGTTTAGCAAATTGTATCTTATATCTTGGGTATCCTAAGTTTCTGGGCTAATATCCACTTATCAGTGAGTACATATTGTGTGAGTTCCTTTGTGAATGTGTTACCTCACTCAGGATGATGCCCTCCAGGTCCATCCATTTGCCTACGAATTTCATAAATTCATTCCTTTTAATAGCTGAGTAGTACTCCATTGTGTAAATGTACCACATTTTCTGTATCCATTCCTCTGTTGAGGGGCATCTGGGTTCTTTCCAGCTTCTGGCTATTATAAATAAGGCTGCTATGAACATAGTGGAGCATGTGTCCTTCTTACTGGTTGGGATATCTTCTGGATATATGCCCAGGAGAGGTATTGCTGGATCCTCCGGTAGTACTATGTCCAATTTTCTAAGGAACCGCCAGACTGATTTCCAGAGTGGTTGTACAAGCTTGCAATCCCACCAACAATGGAGGAGTGTTCCTCTTTCTCCACATCCTCGCCAGCATCTGCTGTCACCTGAATTTTTGATCTTAGCCATTCTGACTGGTGTGAGGTGGAATCTCAGGGTTGTTTTGATTTGCATTTCTCTGATGATTAAGGATGTTGGACATTTTTTCAGGTGCTTCTCTGCCATTCGGTATTCCTCGGGTGAGAATTCTTTGTTCAGCTCTGAGTGTTGGGAGCCGCCCTCACATTTGCCATTATAAGATGGCGCTGACAGCTGTGTTCTAAGTGGTAAACATAATCTGCACACGTGCAGGGGCAGTTTTCCCGCCATGTGTTCTGCCTTTCTCGTGATGACAACTGGGCCGATGGGCTGCAGCCAATCAGGGAGTAATACGTCCTAGGCGGAGGATAATTCTCCTTAAAAGGGACGGGGTTTTGCCATTCTTTCTCTCTCTCTTGCTTTCTTGTTCTTTTTCTCTCTCTTGTTCTTGCTTTTTCTCTCTCTTGTTCTTGCTTTTTCTCTCTCTTGTTCTTGCTTTTTCTCTCTCTTGCTTTCTTGTTCTTGTTCTTTTTCTTGCTCTCTTGCACTCTTGCGCTCTGGCTCCTAAAGATGTAAGCAATAGAGCTCTTGCACTCTTGCACTCTTGCTCCTGAAGATGTAAGCAATAAAGTTTTGCTGCAGAAGATTCCGGTTTGCTGCGTTCTTCCTGGCCGGTCTCGAGAACGCGTGTAAGATCTGAGCCCCATTTTTAAATGGATTTTTTGTGGCTTGTAAGAATGTGAAGATCAGGGCTAGACAGTATCTCTGTTGCTAGTTTATGTGTCAACATTAGCAGTCTCTGCTAAGGACATGAGTTCAAGACAGGAGTTCTTGGGACCATCTTATCCAGAAAGCAACTATTCTGTCTTCTTGCTTGCTTTAGTTTTCTCTTCTTCAAAATAGAGGTATGTCCTAGTTACTTGAATTTTGTTAAGAGGGCCAAAAGAAGCAAAGAACATGAAAGCTATTTTTCAGCTCATTTCTCAGTAAATAGCCAGGCACCACAGGAAGTCTCTGATGGAAATCCAGGAATCCAACCTAGACAAGTTCTGTTCCTGCTCTATGTCATCCACAGTCTCACATTTCTAGTATAGATTGTAGGATTCCATATTTAATTTATTTATTTTTACATGCATGTTACAAACAGTAACACTCAGAAAACCCTACTCATACCATCTGAAATTTGAACCAGGAACTTTAGCAATTCTGGGACCTAAAGGTCATGGCAGTTCACAACTTTGTGATGGCCAGGAGTGACATTGTTTAATATGACATGGATCTTCAGACATTTATGTCTGTAGGAAAACAAGAGTGGAGTACAGATAAAACATTTTGTTGGTCTACATGAACCTCCTAGTGTGTCTACATGGGCTTCTTGATATGTCTGCATGGATTTGTGTGGGTCTATGTGGGCTTTTGTAGTACCCTAAAAGGTCGATATGGGCTTCATGGTGTTTCTACATGAGCTTCTTGGCTTGTCTACATGTTTTTTTAAATGAGTCTGTGGGCCTCCTCATGAGTTCCTAAAAGTCTATGTGGGCTACATGTACCCATATGAGCCTCTTGGCATATCTACATGGGTTTTCTCATGAGTCTGTGTGGGATTCCTGGAAGATCTACTTGGTTTTACTGGAGGGTCTACATGGGTTTTTCTGGGTTTCTTGGAGTGGAGTACACCATAGAGTTTCTGGTGGATCTAGATGGACTTCCTGTTTGACTCCATGATGCAAGCTGATCTTCTGTAAGGGACGGGAAGAGTTGGGCTTAGGGTGTGGAGTGAATCTGCTCCCATGTACACATACTCTCCTACTTTTGTTCATTGGCAGTAAGACCAGTTTGATGAAGTAAAAGTTGGGAAGGATAGGGAAACATGTATTGTTAACCTTTGATCAGGAAATGGTTTTAGGTTTGCTTTCCTAGGAGGAATCACCAGTGACATTAAGAGTTTGGAGGAGCCACAGATGCAAGGGTAGGGGTGGGGGAGTTAAGCTGGCTTCCTCTGGGCAATGTGGCTCACTGTGGGGAAGGAGTGGACACAAGAGCCAGCTGCTCTCAGATTGTCCTTGTCTGGCAACCCCTGTGTGGAATGTTAAGCTGTGGGTTGGGGGCGTTTCTGCTGAAAAGCTTTCCCTTGGGTCTTTCATCAGTCAAATGGCCCTTTCTGCAGAGAGCTGAACTGAATTCAAGAACTGAAGAAGAAACTCCTTTGAATGGTATTGACCAGCAGATGCTAACTTAATGGCTAGGCAGTTGGGAGAAGCTGCACTGAAGCACAGCAGAATGAGTTTGGATTAGGATAGGGATCTCTGCATTTAAAACTAGAAAGGGAAAATGAAAATGCTCAAAGGCCCACAAAATGTCCTCTGCCTTGGTCCTCTATGGACATTTTTGCTTTTCCTTTGAAGGTTTCCAAGGCAGGGACTGGACCCTGTTCATCTGGATCCTGCTTGTCCTCAAGAATGGCACCTTCCATAAATTTCTAGAACGTTCCATGCTCTTTTTTTCTGGAATCTGTTTGCTAGGCTTTGATCATTTTTCTAACTTTTATTCTTTTTGTGTCTTAGAATTGGTAATCCCAAAGACATTTAGTTTTGGTTTAAGATGGATGTTTTTATCAACACCGAGTTTATTTTAAAATACTCCTACATTTTAACACACTCTAATAATAAATGGCAATACCTATGTAACAAACTGAAAAATATACATAGAGTAAGCAGCTAATGAGAGGTATTGCCTTAAATCATAAATCATATAAACTTTGAAGGTAATGTATGTTTATTATAATTAAAAGCTCATGCCGGGCAGTGGTGGCACACGCCTTTAATCCCAGCACTTGGGAGGCAGAGGCAGGCGGATCTCTGAGTTCGAGGTCAGCCTGGTCTACAGAGTGAATATCAGGACAGCCAGGGGTACACAGAGAAACCCTGTCTCAAAAACAAAAACAACAAAAAAAGAACAAAAAGCTCAAGAATATTTCACCCTGAAGCCTTCTCCTTGATGGACATTTTAGTCCTAGAGGTTGTACACTGGCATGTTAATTCAATCCGATTCTCTTAATCTTCTCACCCAAAGGTTCATTTCATTCTATACTCTTTCCTGGGTGCTTTGCACACATGGCAAAAGCAGTGATGACCCCCCCCTTTTTTTTTTGCTTCAGGTTGGTATGTATTACCGTAACTACTGATAATCTAAAAACAGAAGGACAGCTTCAGGTGAGGGCTTAGAAACACCGAATGAAATTGTAGTCTTCTCCAAGATATTCTCACTGGGGGAACAAACTACTCTCAAGGGTAGGCTGTGTGCAGCAGTAGCTGGCCAATAGGAAATGAACTCAGTGGCCACCTTGGAGGTTGCTTATATTTGTATCATGATGTCATATCAGGAATTTTTCTTTTTCCTTTTCTTTAATTTTTTCTGTTTAATTTTAATTTTATTTTCATTTACATATTTTCTTTTCTCTTTGTACACACACACGCACACACAAGCACATATATATGCATATTTAGGAGTATATATAGACATACACTCACAAACACACAGACACATATCCAGTTTACTCTTTTATGAACTTTCTGAGTTTAGGAATGAGCGAATCTCTCTTTTTGTGCCTCCTCTTGGGCTCTTTTCCTTCTGTTTATTGGTTTTGTTCAGTTTGTTTTGTTTATTATTTTGATGTTTATCATTTTATTTTAATGATCTCGTAGAAGCCTGTTTAGTTTCTAATGAGAGGCAGAGAGGGAGTTGATCTGGATGAGAGGGGAAGTGGGGAGGAATCGGGAGGAGTAGAGGAGGGGAAACTGTAATCCGGATATATTATGAAAGAAAAAAATCCAATTTCAATAAAAAGGGATGCAGAAAAAGGCGAGTGCAGTTGTGTTCCATTTCCATGGAGCTTGGCATTGGGTGGGGGTTCTCTCTGACAATTCCATACAGATGCCTTTGGGTCTGTGTGCAGAAGTGCTCTTTGTGTAAATATCTCAGGGCAGAGCACACACCTGCAGAATGAGGGACAAGAGGAAAAGGCTGCTTCTGTGGGGATCAAAGTGGCCTGGCTAACTAGCAAAAGGGGTGGAGGGCAGCTCATCAACATTCCATTCAGCTCCAGGGTGATCAACCCCATGGCAGCAGATCAAAAGGGGTGAACTTGGCACATGTCGATGGGCCCACTGTGTCCCATGGACAGACAGAGAGCTGAGATGGCTCCATGTGCGCTCTGTGGGTTGGTCTTCCCTGGGCCCCCTGATGTCTGGAAACATAGTGATCACCTAAGGCCACCATTCTAACACACACCAGCATCCCCATGGCTATTACTGCAGTGTGGTCAGATTGCAGGGTTGAGCCTGTAAGCCACAGATTTGCCAAGTCCCACTCATCTGACTCTGAGCAGACATTGATTAGAAACTGGCATGAACATGCTTGGTCTGATGCTCATTCACAGGGCCTGTTGTTGGGGAATGTGGTACCCGAGGAAGCTTGGTCTGATGTTCATTCCTATTTTATCAGTTGCAGATAAAAGGTAGCAGGACAGTCTCTGGCTGCTCCTGAATGGTTTGTTTGGGAGCCAGAAGGCCTTGGTTCTCAGGAATTTCCCTTACTTCCTCAAGCTTCCTTTCGACTTTTCTGCCTCTCCCTTGTTACCCCCAGCCCTCTCTTTCCTGAATCATCTTTCTTCTCCCACCTCTGAACTTCCCCTTCCTGGTTGTCCCAGACCGTTGCTTTCAGGGCTCACTAGTCCCTTTATTCTTCCAAGTACACCCACATCTAGCACTCTGGGAGACAGAGAATATTGTCAGCAAAGTTCTTATGGGTATTTTTTTTTTCAGAAATGCAAATTCTTCTGAGAGTGGTGTCTCTGATTGTTGGGATCCTCATAGTATGACTGATGCGCCATGAGCCTGTCACTCACTAGACATCACCAGTGTGTCCCTGGCACCTGATTATCACTGAGCCATTTCCACTGTATCATATGTACAAGTTAGTCAGACAGGGAGGGGAGAGGGAGAGAATGAGAGGTGAGAGAGAGAGTGAGAGAGAACGAGAGGGAGAGAGAGAGAGTCTAAGAAAGTGTGGAGGCCTTCAACCGTACATTTTCAGTTCAGTCCTAACCTGAGGGTTTCTGTGACCATCAGGAGAACATGTAGGTACTGTAGGGATAGATGCAAATTCTCTTTGCAGCGCTGCTTTGGAATGTCATGTGCTTCTTCATGAGAGGCAACGTCAAGTATTATGCAGCCTGGTATCCCATTACTATGCTTAGTCTTATTTTGACTTTGGCAAGGTTTTATTTAGTTTATCTTGATTTGAAAGTCAAAAAGGACTTTCAACCACTTTATACATAGTAATCCTCCCCAGGCTGGCTTTTCATTTAGGATAGTGTCAGAAAAAAAGATGTGTTTTCCTAAGGAATACATGACAGGTAAGGACCTGTAGCTCAGTGTAGCTACCAAGGAAGGATGTGCATTAAAAGTCTGTTTTAGAAGATGGCTTTGTAATCCTTTGGAGATGTGGAGGCATCCTAAAGGCTGGCACAAACATGAGATAATTCAGGGTCCCCACAGGAACATGTTAAAAAAAAAAACCAGAAGAGCGTGCCCCAGGGCTCTAGTCACACTGGGCAGAGCCATAGTCTCCTCACTGCCTGCCTATCCAAAGCCTTTACATTCACCCCCTGATCACTGCCTGCCTAAAGCCTTGGCATTCACCTGCCTGTCCACAGCTTCTGCACTCACTTCATGTTGTCTGCAGCAGGTACACGGATCTCTTTCTAGATGTCTCTCATCTTCAGAAGGAGTAGAAATCTGGAGAGACAGGCTTATTAAAAGAACCTCATTGACAAAATGACTAGCAAACCTTTCCTGCCACATGCAGCAGACAGCTCGTGCCAAAGCTTGTGCCATGCAGACAGAGGAGAAAACAGGAGCAGGAGCTATGTAAAGAAAAGCCTGCTGGCCCAGAGCCTTTCCGTGGGTGCCTTTCTCCTGCTCAGCCATCTACCCCTGTTCTCAGTTTCCTAATAAATGGTCTCTAGTTTTACTGTTTTAGGGGGTGTTCCTGGTGAAATTCTTTGTCTTGGGGGAACAAAAAGAACCTGGGAGTCTCAGTGTGTGCCTCCAGGATGCTTGTCTAAGGGATGTAAGAAAATTGGGGGTTTACAGAAGTCTTTCGGTATGGGGCTCATTTCTTCCTGCCTGCTATTTCAGAGAGCCTGCATCACTCTACATACAAATGGGGAATTTTCACGTTTGACGATGATGAACATATTCTAAAAGCAAACGGGCTGCCTCTCCTGAACAGTCGGTACTCTGGGTTCAACGCTTTACTTTTCCTCTCGGAGTAAAATCAAACTTGTCCAGAGCTTCACCGAGACAGCATCATCTACAAGCACATTTCATGCTAAATGGCAGATGGGGCCCTTGCCCTTTCCCAAATCCTAGCCCGGGGCTCCCTTAGAGTGAGGCAGATTGTTGCTTTAGAGGAGAAACATTCCTCCTGGAGGCTTCTGGCTCTCCCTTTTAATCCTGTCTCAAATGGCACCAATTGCAAGGACTGCCCCCTTTGCCTAAGAGCAAGCAAGCTCTTTCTTGTCACAGTGAAGCCGGCTGTGACTCTGTCCCAGGCAGGTGCTGTGGGTTGTGTGGAAACTACATTCAGACACTTCTGATTTCAAAGCAAACTCTGGATTCTGAGCAGAGCCTTGAGCTGGTAAGTTTCACTACCTGATTAACAAATGGAGAGGGGAATGCCTGCCACATTGCCAGGCTTAAAAAGGTGCTTCTAATCCCAGGTAGTGAGGAGGCTGAGACAGGAGGATCTTGTGTTCAAAGTGTTTCTGGACTACAAATGGAATTCAAGGCCAGAACTGATGGTTTAGTGGGACTCCATAGTAAAAGGTAAGGACCGAGGACTACTCCTAAGTACACATCTTGGTGGCAGAGCAACTGCCTAAAGGTCCCGAAGCCTGCTGTAGGTTCATCCTTGAGACCTTAGAAAAAAACATAAAGGGAGAGAGTCCCTTGTGATGTGCACTGACTTTTTCACAATGGCTATCACTGGAAACAAAGATCCTATAGCATTTTAAAGTACAAGATTCTCAAAGAAAGTTGTGAGTTCTTTTGCATGGGCTAGACAGATCTGACAGAGACCCACTGGTTATGCAGTTGAGTGAGCTCTGCAGGCTCTCTCTGTCCCGGTTCAGTGTGGTCCCCAGGGATACTGTGTTCTGTGCAAACTTCAGTTCCCACCTGTATAATAGTGCGGACGAGGTAAGGTACGGTCTAAATATCCTGGCCGTGTGTGAGTAAAATCAGTGCTACAGAGTGTATTAAATGTGCACCCTAGCAGAGCATATGCATGGAGGACTGCATTCTCCAAGTCCCTGTCTGTGAGTATCATAGTCTCTGACTTGGGGACCCCACGAAATACTCTGAGGAAGTCAGGACAACTCTCTGCCTTCCCTCTAAGGGTTCATCAGAGGTCCATATACTCAGCCAGGTTTTCATACTGACAGATCTCCGAACTCCAGTGAGAAGTCTGTATTTCATGCTGGGAACCCAAGACTTCACATCAAGATAGATGCCACGCGCTGCCATTCAACCCGCAGCTTCAAATTTTAAGTATAACAGTGGAGCCTCCTTAAAGACATCTCCTCAGCGCGTGGCGTGTGTGGTGAATGAGTGAGCAAAACCATCCTCCCCTGTCTTGTCATCTTCGCTGGACCATCCAGCTGCTTCCTCCATCCACCAGGGGGTGCTCACCCCCACTAAAAGCCAGGGTTTCTTCCAATCACTGGACAGACAGGGACCACAGCCAGGACCTTCAAAGCATCTTTCTGAAACGTTAATTGTTTGGTTGCACCAAGAGAAAAGAATTTATAAAAAGTTTTGATCTGTTTTGATTCAAATGTGGGTGCTTTTAAACATATATTTTTTTTTTTACCATAGTAACAATAGTACAGGCAAACCAAGCATTCTAGTACATCTGTGTAAGGATCGATTCACTTACAAAAAGTTTAGAAAACAGAGAAAACTCTAGTCAAAAATAAATTGTCAATATTGCAGTTATTTTCCTCTTGAATTCCCTTTCCCCAGAATAGCCTATCAAAATCACCCGTTGGCAGCCAGAAAGCGAAGCCTCCGGCTTGCTGAGTCTTGCTTATATTTCATCACAGTAAAGGACAAAATTTATTTATCAATTTATTTATCGTTTTCTTTTGAATTATCACACACTAACTGTACCCCTATGTGATAGAGTGTCTTATTTCAGTATCTGATTACAGTGACAGATTCTCCTCGGGGAACACCTTAAACAGCCAAACAAACTTCCAATGACAATTAGGGAAAAAGAAAAGAAAGAACAGCGTGCTTGTGGTTTTCAAATGCTGCTTTTTCTCCTAAAGATTTCAAATTTGCTCTTCTCTCTCCAACCGAGTTATTTACACAGTACGTTATTAACTTAAGTGAACTTGAAGGCAGACAAACTTTGTTTGATCAGGACATAACACAAAAGTCCCATTTGAAAACTTGCTTATGTGGACATTTATTTTTGAATTTCAATCTTGAACTTACAAGAAGCCAATGCATCCATTTTAAAACCATGTATGTAAACACTATGAATTTTTAAAATAGCTTTCTTTTCTTACTTTCTAATGTTGGTTCAAATAATGTGGTTTGGTATGCCTTCCTGAGACACTCTTTCCTTGTTTCAGATCTAGGCCTGTTTTGGAGAGAGAGAGAGAGAGAGAGAGAGAGAGAGAGAGAGAGAGAGAGAGAGAGAGAGAGAGAGAGAGAGAGAGAGAGAGAGATCAATTATTTTAGGTCAATTTTACTCAAGCTAGTTTTTTAAAAATTTTAATTAGGTATTTTCTTCATTTACATTTCCAATGCTATCCCAAAAGTCCCCCATACCCTCCCTCCCACTCCCCTACCCACCCACTCCCACTTCTTGGCCCTGGCATTCCCCTGTACTGAGGCACATAAAGTTTGCAAGACCAATGGGCCTCTCTTTCCACTGATGGCCGACTAGGCCATCTTCTGATACATATGCAGCTAGAGACACGAGCTCCGGGAGGTACTGGTTAGTTCATATTGTTGTTCCACCCATTCAAGCTAGTTTTCTGAAAGGAAGAAATTGCCCTAAAACATTTGGATACTCATTCCGTACAGCAGGATCCCATTTCTTGTTGCGTTTTTTATACAAACAAGTGCACTCTATCCCTGTTATAAACTCTTTCTCCCTTCAATTGTTTGAGAGGTATTTGGTCAGACTAACTAGAAAAACTAGTGTGCACTCTCTCTGCTCCACAAAGCTTTCTCTCATTCTAAGCGTTGAGTTGATTAGTTTCTTTCTGGGATCCGTGTCACATCCATCACTCTGTCTCCACTCAGATGTGAACTTGATTGTTCTTTCCTTAGTAACCCATGTCAGAATAATAAAACAAAGCCCAGCTTCCATC
This sequence comes from Mus musculus, assembly GCF_000001635.26. NCBI lineage: Eukaryota > Metazoa > Chordata > Mammalia > Rodentia > Muridae > Mus > Mus musculus. The sequence continues at coordinate 27,601,064 of NC_000078.6, forward strand.
TTGCAGTCTCCTCTGCACATCCCACCTTTCTGCTCACGCACTCTTCTTCATCACCATCTGAGCCCATTCCAGGAGCATGTGTTCTTCAACTTCCACCCAAATGGCCCTGTCAAGGTGATCTTCACACTGGAGTCCTACACTGAGTTTTCAGTCCCCATGTAACTCTACCCTACTAGGAGATTCATAGTCAATAAGGCTTCATTTTGTAACAACTTGATCCAGGTTTCAGGACACAAGTGGTTCTCACTGTTCCTGTCTGTCTTCCACACTAGATCTAAGAGGAGCCTGTGCTCCTTTTCCAGTCTTCTCAAGGTGGTTACATGGAACCTGAGGCTGTAAATTTCTCAGTGTAGGATTACCTTTCTACCCACTCCTACCCCTTAGCACCCTTCTCATCTTGTCCACTTCCACTCATAGAATTGTTCATGAGTGCAGCTTCTGAGGCTTCTTGGCTCATCTCTTTTCTTTCCTCACCATTTCTAACCTCTCACAGAGTCCCAGCAGTGACATGTTTTCTTCCCATTTGGCCCCATGTCTAAACGTTGCTCTTTTAGTCGTAGATCATCAGAAACTTATCTCCAGCAGAGTTACAGAGGAGTCCAATGCAGATGGGAGCAAGATATTGTCTACAGACTCCTGTCTAAATTAGAACAGCAGAAAAGAAATACACATTCCTACATACGTGCAAGAAAGGCACACAGCACACTCTACTGTATTTACCTTTAAAAAACAATATTTGGTGTATGGAACCATGTTCTTTCCCTGTGGTGTTTCTGGACCAGACCCCATGATTCTACCTGGATCATCATCTCTGGGTAGACCAGGATACACTCATGTACATAGACATCTGACACAATACTGCTATGTGACATAAGATCTCCCTCCTCAAATTTCCTTCCTGATTAAATCAATGGCCATTGTTTTTGATTAATATTTTTACAGATTGCAGCAGTGCTCGTGAGAGTGACGTTGAAGAATATAAGTCTGCAGGTAATTTGATCCCCAACATGTACTTTGGGGAAATTTTGTGTGACCAAAACCCCCTCTCCTAGTCACCTACCATTTTGGAATAATGAGCCTTTCCCAGTGATACAGACCACCCTTCACTTGTAGTGCTTAGATTTAATCAGATTAGCACTTATAAGAAATTAGCCTCACAACAATGATTTTTGACTTCTTATTCAAGATAGTTAAGGTAGATAAAAAATAAATAATTATACTAATTAATGTTTGTTTAAACACTTAATAAGCATAGAATACATGACTAAAGATGGGCCTTGAATCTTCACAGACTCTTATTTCAGAGTCCAAGTAACCATTCTTGTGGACTTTTGGGGCTTTGTGATAGATGACAACTCAGAAGAAAATCCCAAGTGTGGAATCTATGTCAAATTGTTACCCTTTGTCCATGAAATCAAAGGAGTGAAGATCCACACATGGGGTGGCCAGCTCCCCTGGAGGCCTTAAAAGTTCTACTCGCCTAAATGGTTTTGTTTTCCTTGGTTACATTTTATTTTTATTATGTATATATCTGTGTCTGCATGTGTGCATGTGTGTATGTAAAGCTGTCTGCAGAGGGCAGAAAGCCATTATATCCTCTGGAATTACAGGCAGTTGTGAGCTTCCTGACAGGAATACTAGGAACTGAACTCTGGTTCTTTTAAAGAACAGGGAGTAATTATAACTACTTAGCTCTCTCTCCAGCCCCATCATTCCAGTGTTTGAAAAAGAACTGATGTCTATGATTATATCATCCTTGTTGTCTTAGTTACGGATTTACTGCTGTGAACAGACACTATGACCAATGCAAGTCTTATTTAAAAACCCCACACATTTAATTTTTATGAGTCAGCCATGCTTACATTTCAGAGTACTAATATGAAAGTATTGAAGGCTTAGTCCCAAATGCAGTGTCTGGAGGTACATATTTGGGAAATGATTTGACCATAGAATCCCTCACCTAGCTAGTGGGTTAAAATGTGAATGAACTAATAATATGTAGCCATTATTGAGAAGCTGATAGAACTAGAAGTGGGAGGAGTTGGAGGAAGTAGGTCACTATGGGGTGTCCTTGAAGAGTATATGGCGACCCCACCCCTTCCCCACCTTGTCTACAATGAGATGAGTAGTTTTGCTTTGCCACACTGTGATGAAGAACAGAGAGAACCAGGCGATTTCAGACCCAAAGCAGGCTCTCTGAAACTTCATGCCTGAGCAAACCATTCTTCCTTCTTTAAGTTGCTTCTTTCAGGTGGTTTGTCATAGTGTGGACTGAGGATTGGGGTTGTTCAACTTACATGAGGGTAAAGAATCTACCTCAATTTCACTCATGCCTAGAGGCTCTGCAGCAGACTAATGTGTGGGCAAACAGCAGACTAATGTGTGAGTAACTGTGGCACAGTTACTGCTGGCTGCTTTTAGCCAAATTCACAGTCAGGACTGGGCATAAAATGTGACTCAGTAGAATTTGAAAAGCTTGTATTTTGACAAGAAAGGGATCATTTGATTGAAAGGAGACATGGCAAAGGGAAGTGTGGCTTTAGTTCCATTAAAAAACAGCTAAGTAATTTTTGCTTCTTTTCTTTTCGTGTGTGTGTGTGTGTGTGTGTGTGTGTGTGTGTGCATGTACACATATGGAAGCCTGGAGTTGATGTCAGGAATCATCCTGTCCCACATTTTATTGTGTCAGAATCTCTCAAGCAATACTATAACTCATCAGTATATCTAGTCTTCTCATCCAGCTCACTATGGGGATTCTCTTTCTCTTCATTTCAAGGCTAGAATTATGAGCAACCCAGCTGGAATTTACATGGCCTCTAGGAATCAGAACTAAGGGCTTGCTTCTGCAGAGAAAGCTCTTTAACCACCAACCAATTCATTGCTGCATTCCTAGAAGTAGCTGAGTCCTTTAAACTCAGGTAAGAGGAATACTTCGAACATATCTCAGGTGTCAACTAAAAGGTATCTATGGCAGGCTCAAGAGTGTAAACTCCTTTTGAGAAAGGAGTCCCAGGGTATCCTGATCACATGGGATGGTCTAGAAAATTGTCTTTGGACTTTATTTCCATATAATTTATTTCCATTCAGATTCTTTCCAACAAGGCTAAACTTTCCAGCTACTCAGAGGCCTGCAGCTGTGATCCAAATGGGACTGAATACTGTTAGGGCTGGCAACAGATCTTGGCATTGTTCATGTACTGTTTATTTTGCAGGCATGAAGGATGCAAGAATTATGGGGTCAAAGAGGCTTCCACTTATATTTCTAAGGAAGGCCTGAGCTGTCAGGCAATGTGAGCTCCTTCATGGCAATGTGTGAAGCTGTGAGAGGGAAGCCAAAGTTGCAATGGAGCATCCAGGAAGTAAGTGAGAGACGCCAGGAACATGAATGCCTGCCAAGGAAAGCCAGAGCTAGTGGGTAGCTCCTGGCCAAGGCAGTGGTCACATGGGCTGCTACCAACTAGACCACAGGAATGTAGCTGCCCAAGCCTTTGGAGGATTACATCAAAAGACCACATGTTCCAGATGCTAGACACAGAGCTGTAGGAACTGATGTTTGCCCTGCTGAGTTCTTGCTTTGCTCAAATCCTTCCCTGGTGTCTGTTCTTCTCTTTGGTAATAGGCTGGCTTTGTGCCATGATGGAAGTCAGTCTACAATCTGTATTTCGATTTTTGCAGGGGCTCACAGTTAAGTGTTTGCCTTAAGTCTCTGTGGAAACTCTGAATTCAGACTTTTGAGGCATGATGGACTTACTGGGACTTTGGGGACACCTGGAGATAAAGTGCTTGCTTTTTCAATTATGAGGTAGACTTTAGCCTTTAGTAGCCAGGGAAAGAATCCTACGGTTTATGTATCAAATGTCTCCCAATTCCCAACTCATTCAACTAAAGCTCCCCTTGAAATGTGCAAAGTAAGATTTTTGAAAGATAACTGGATCAAAAGGGCTCTATGACTTAGTTGATATGATAATCTATGGCTGATGTAATAAAAGTGTGGTTTTGCTTTGGGGATGGTTAGAAGCAGGTAGGTATATGTCACTGGCACGGGCATGCAATTAAAGGTTGACTTTCCCCCAACCTTTGCTTTGCTCTCTCTTCCTCTTGCTCTACCACATGTTTTCTGTGATGCTGTGCCTCACTATGGTGAGAAACAACAGAGTCAAGGAACCACAGATGCCTATGAAGTCAACAGTCTAGAGAAATTCTCAATTCTTTCAATTTTCTTCTTTCAATTTTTTTTTCAGTTTGTCAGAGTCATGATGTGGACAGACATATTCCAAATTTTACCCTCTTTTCTTTTGGTTGGTATTTCATATCCAAATATGAAAAGTACCTATATTCTAACTTTATTACTTATTGATACAAATGAGTTTTAACTTTAAGAAATAATTTCCCAGAGATTAAGAGCACTGACTGTTCTTACACAGGACCTACGTTCAGTTCCTCAAACCCCCATGGTGTTTCCCAAACATCTGTAACTCCAGTTTCAGGGAATCTGACATCCTCTTCGGGACTCTGAAGTACTGAATACATGTGGTGCACATACACATATGTGGACAAACACTCATACCTGTAAGGTAAAAATAAACAAAGAACACTTAAAAAGCCACCTATAAATGCTGAGCTCTGAGAAAGTACAAGTAGAGTCATTTCCTAACTCTTTAATTACATCGATGTTCCTATGCAGAAGAAGCTATAATCCTTCCCCTTCTAGTCGAGGAATACAATGAAGATATGTGTTCATTATTGTTGAGCCTTCAGTTATATTGTTACTGGGAGCATATATTAGGACTCATAGTGTCATAGTTAGCTTCATCTGTCAACTTGGAAAGAGGGAATCATAAATGAAGAATTTCCTTAATCAGACTGGCCTCTGGCTATGCCTTTGAGACATTTTCTTAATTGTTAATTAGTATAGAAGTGTCCAGCCTACTGAGGGCCTGCCATGCCTAGGTAAGTGGGCCTGAAGTGTATAAGAACGGTAACTGAGCAAGCCAATGGGAGCAAACCAATAGGTAGCATTCTTCTGTGACTTCCGCTTCAGTTCCTACCTGCAGGTTCCTGCTATGGTGGATCACAACCTTTAAGCCAAACAAAGCTTTACTTCCATAAATTGCATTTGGACAGACAGGATTTTAACACAGCAACACACAGCAGATGAACACAAATGTAGTTCTATAATTTTACTCTATAAGAAAAATAAAAACATTTATACATGATAAAAATATGATATTAATATTCACATAGCCATTTTTTATGATTAAGGTTAATATTGTGAAAATGGTCATCTTACAAAAAAGCAACCAACAGATTCAAAGAAAGCCTTATCAAAATTCCAGTGGAACTCTGCACAGAAATTGGAAAAGTTATCTTAACACTTCATACTGAAACACAAAAGTTCAGAATGAACAATCCCAGAAAATAAAACCAGTGCGGAAGTATCACCATTCCAGGTTTCAAGTTATTCTACAAAGCTATAGTATCACACTGGCATAAAAATAGACACATTGAATGATGGACTAGAATTAGGGGTCTACACTCAAGCCCACCTGATTTTTGGCAAAGAAACCAACAATGCCCACTGGAGAGAAGACAGCATCTTATATAAATATTGCTGATCAAACTGGATAGCATCCTGTAGAGCAGTGAAAACATTTCATATATTTAAAAACAGATTAACTTTAGTAAAATTCATGATTTAAGCTTGTTTGACACTTTTTTTTTTTTTTTTAGAAAAGTGTTTTCAAATGACAATTTTTTTTATGAGTCTACAAGAACGGGCATTATTTGAAGTATCCCTATTGCAATTAAACTTTAAAAATATTTTTATTTACAATGTTAATTATTTCAATTAAATTTCCATAGTAAAATGTGTAGAATACAAAGTGACCAGGAAGCCTGAGGGTAAAACAGGCCATGTACCCAGCTTTCACTCCTACATCAGTTGTCCTGGCCTCAACAAGCTAGGCATGATCACAGGAATTCTAGCCACACACTCAGATGTGGTTTGCTCTCCTGTTATCTAAATCTGCTGGGATATCACCATTAACACTATGAATGCCCAAAACATAGATATATAAATGTACTAAAGCTGAAACAGAACCCCTTGAGAATTATTATGTTCTTCATGTCACCAATCTTGTGTTCTGTAAGGGGCCATATAATATGAGAATGAATCAGGCTTTCTTTGTATATGCAAGCTCTTTGCTTTTGGGGCCAGTTCACACATCTAGCAAGATACTGGTCCTAATTCCATCTGTAAGAGGGCATCCTGTCCAGAGAAGAATTGGAATTTACTATGCATTTTGGAAATACCAATGAAGGACTCTGTATGTCATACTGGGCCACCATTGACCTCCCCAGTCTTAAAAGAGATTTTATCCTTTGCATTAGTGCTAACATCTCATCCCCATATCCTCCCACCGGATCTGAGCAGTGATCTTACTCTGGTCTACAGTCTGGGTTCTGCTGCTCAGAAGTTTCTTTATAAGTTTCTGAGTAAAGAGAAATCGTTAGAACAAGAAATTTACCCGAAAGACACATAGGGTCAATCAGTTAATAGATCAGTTAATAGAAACATTCTCATTGTGTTTTCTAATAATATACCTGAATTTCTGTGTAATGATGAAAATACATTCTATAAAAACAGATAATAGGAAATACAACGTTTTCTAAGAGGGTACAACGCAGGCATACTTGGGCTAGAACCATAAATATGGTCAGGAGAACAGCTAAGAAGTACTGCATATAATTATCTCTCTCTCCATAGAGCTCCATAGCTCCCCACAGGAGAATCATCTGCTCTATGCCATCTGCCAGCTGTGGAGTGAGTGAGCCCAGCACTCCCAGGTCCTGGAATACACAGTGTAATTAGTGCACTAAACCTTAATTTATAGACGAGATTGTAAATATAAAAACAATTACAGCTTAGCAAATCGATTCCTTTGCTGCAGTAGTGACTGTTCTGAGGATTTTGCACCTAGCTTTCTTTTTATATTGGGCTACAGGATCCTACATTTATCTCAGACAAAGAACTGCTCTTCTCTGTCCAACTATATGTTCCACATTTTCAATTATCGCCAATGTCCTCTGCTGCATTATCAATGTGACATGTGTTGAAAAGTCTATACAATATGGTATTAATTTTGAGGTAGCTGTGGGCTCACTTGTTCGCCTTTGAATCAAAGGCTTCCCTCTCCTTCCTGCCTGGTGATTGGTTTGTCTGGATGTACCTCTGTTGCCCACTCTGCTTCCTTCATATACCACATTCCCTTCCCAGGATGGTTCATCTTCATTTTCAACTCAACAAGATTTAGAATCATCATGGATATCCTCTGAGAATGTTTCCAGGTTAACTAAGGTTTTGTAACCCACCAAGGAGTACGCTAGAGTCCAGAACTAAAGAAAAAGGAGAAAGCAAGCTGAAGACTTAATACTTCCATGTCTCCCACCAGGTCGCCCTTATCAAACCTCGAACTAAAATAAACTTTTTTCTTATGTTGCTTTGGTCAGGTATTTTTATCATAGCAACAAGAAAAGCAGTTAGCCTACTGTCATCTCTCATCTCCCTCCCTCACCTCTCCCTCTTCTTCCCTTTAAAACAGATGACAGTGGCCATTATTTTCCACCCCCTCCCAGGCTATCTGGTACTCACTTCACAGCCCAGAATGTCTTCGGATCAAGACAATTCTCTTCATCTTCCTGTTTTGCATAGCCCAGAGAATGAGGTGCTATAGGTCACAGGCAGACTTTCAGTTTTGAATGAAGAGGCTTATTAAATGTGAAGCAAACAAAATTAAACAAACAAACAAACGGTGAGTAGCAGGCAGACAAAAGCAGCAGATAGCCAGGCAAACCATCATTCAACTGGGCTTTCCAGCATGATTGGGACAATCTCCCTGAGAGAATAAACAAAGGAGACACCATCAAGTTGAGGGCTTGCAGCATACAGCAGAAACTGACTGGAGAAAATGAAGCAGCCTGCTGGAGTTCCCAGTTTGTATTTGGGCATGAGTTTCTCCCCGACACTACAGGGAACTTTATATTATAGAATAACAAAGAGTAATATGTTACAAATGGGTTACAATCTAGCTGCTCTCAAGGTTGTAATGTTTTAAATTTCTATTAGTTACTTTCTGTTTTTCTCTCTCTGTATAACACATTCAGGATGGGGGGTAGTCTAACACAAGACAAAGGGCCTTGGAAGGAGCCCTGAGGCAAACATACTCAGATATGCACTCAGAGTAGTGGGTCTACTCATCCAGATCTTGCTTTCAGAAAGCTTAAGCAGTGTATCACAATGTAAATATAATAATGCACATTGTATGTCTTAGGTGCTGGAATTGCAGGCATATGCCACTACATCTGACATTGTTTTCCATCTTAAAAGAGGGTTATTTAGAAGTGTATGTTGCTAAGTGGGTCACCAAAAGCATTTAGACAGTTTTGTTAGAACAACCTATGGTTATACATTGGTGCCCTTTTATGGGTGAGTTCTAAGTTGCTATAGAGCTTCAGTGTTTGAAGAAGGGTGATGCTATGAGGATATTGGATGTGGCATTGCAGTTAGGATAGCTTAGATTTAAGATTTCTTCAAATAACTTTGAAAGACAAAACTGCTTTGCAATGCAATTTCTCTGTTACTTTAAAATATATATTTTATATTTATTATCATCATGGTCTTGTAGAAGGCTCAGAACGTCGAGGACAGAGCCTGTGTGACTGGAGTGTCTCAGCAAACACACAACTTAATGCTTGAATGGAGGATGCTTTCAGAGGCGCTAGCTCAAGGTCTTGTGACAGGTGGCAGTGGTGATTTTGGAGATTCTTGAAGCAAGATTTTATGGGAGAAAGCCCCATAAAAAGAGGAGAAATAGTTACAGTCAGGAAACAGCTGGAGACTCTGCGGCCTTACCATTGCACTTGGGCTCAGCTCAGGGTCCCATACCTACTGTCACAGGGGAAGGAAGCCAGCAATTTAGGATGGTGGCAAAGAAACTGTCTTAGGGTTTTACTGCTGTGAACAGACACCATGACCAAGTGAACTCTTATAAGGACAGTGTTTAATTGGGACTGGCTTACAGGTTCAAAGTTTCAGTTCATTATTATCAAGGTGGGAATATGGCAGCATCTAGGTAGGCATTGTGCAAGAGAAGCATCTTCATTGGAAAGCTTGTAAGAGAACATGGGATTCCAGTCTGCTAGGATGAGGGCCTTAAAGCTCATACCCACAGAGACACACCTACTCCAACCGGGGCATACCTTCTAATACTGCCACTCTCTGGGCTGAGCATATACAAACCATCATAAAAACTATGTCTCAATTATTTAGAATAACTTCTGTCAAGGGCTGAAACTAATGACTGCCCCCCTACCCGACACACACAGATGAAGTAGAGTGAAGCATGTTGTTTCCTATGTCCCCATCTCTCTCTAGAGTTAACTGCCCTGGGGGATGCTAATGGTATATTGTAAGGTCATCTATTCCTAATTCTCAGTGTGTCAACGTCTAAGCTTCTCCAGCCCTGGAGAAGTAGTTTATGTGAACCATTTACACTCACGATGCTGGCCCTCTTACCTGAAGGCTACTCACAGTCCATTGCAAAAGTCAAAGCACTTCCATCTTCGTTTGAATGGCAGCAGTAGCATGCATCTTTCTCATACTGAACAGACTCATTCTAAAGTCCATGTTCTCGACCCTCGGTGGGCTTATAGTGTGCTGGGAAACCAATAAAATCAGGCATTTTGAGATTAAGTAGCTTAACGTATCATCTCTAAGAGAGTTTAGTTTGGGGCAGAATAAAGAAAGCTGGGGTCATCAGGAAAAGGCCAAGGTCATGTCACTGGAAGGACAAGCTAGAAGGACTACAATCCTGCCCTTACTCAAGGATGACACATTCTGAGGCCAGTGACAGACTCCAGGAGCCTCAGATGGTTCTCTGTCTGTATGATAGTACCTTCCCTTGTGGTTCACAGTTATGATAACATTTAGTTTATAAGTTAGACAAGTGGATTATGAACAATAACTATTAAGATAGAATGTTTATTGAATAAAACTTAATAATTATTTAATTCTAGCATTTTCCATCTGCTATTTTCAGACCTTGATTGACCACAGGGAACAGAAGCCTGAGAAAGTGGGGGCATTGATGAGGTGGCCCCTGCACGGGAAGCTCCTGGGGAGAAAAGTGCTGAGGAGGTGATCCAGGCCCCATGCAAAGGAGGGCTGTGGATTAGGAACCATGTGAGTCCTTATGGACCGATGATGCAGGTGTTACATCCCAAGTCCAGGGCAAGACGGAAACATTCTGATATTATTTTCAGAACTTCAGACTTCACTATGACAAAACCAATAAGCACGTTAGGCAAAGGAGTGGCAACTTGCATTTTCATGATTGCTGTGTTTAAAACCAATGTTCATCAATGCTGTTTGAATTGAACTGTTGGAAAATAATTGTAGCACTTAAGGGCATAATAGCATTGATTCATAAAACAAGGAGCTGGACACAGGAGTCAACACCCTCTGTTGGGGGATGAGGCACAGACAGCCCCATGCTTGACATAGCGTGCTTTTATTTGGTAATTCATTGAAAATGATGGGGTAGTTTAGATAAGAATGGCCCCCATTGGTTCAAATATCTTAATGCTTGGTTACTAGGGAATGGCACTATTAGAAAGATTAGAAGGTATGGTCTTTTTGGAGTAGGTGTGGCTTCACTAGAGGAAGTGTACAGCTGGGAACAGGTTGAAGGGTTCAAAGCACATGCCAGGCCCAGCATATCTATCTATCTATCTATCTATCTATCTATCTATCTATCTATCTATCTATCTACTATCTATCTATCTATCTATCTATCTATCTATCTATCTATCTATCTATCTATCATCTATCTACTATCTATCTATCTATCTATCTATCTATCTATCTATCTATCATCTATCTATCTATCTATCTATCTATCTATCTATCTATCTATCATCTATCTATCATCTATCTATCTGTCTATCTATCTCTATCTATCTATCTATCTATCTATCTATCTATCTATCTATCTATCTATCTATCTATATCTATTTATCTGCCTGCAGATTAGAATATAGTTCTCTGCTGTTGCTCCAGTGACATGTGTGCTGCCATACTCTCTCCATGATGATAGTGGAATAACCTATTGGAAATGTAAGCAAGCCCCAATTAAATGCTTTCTTTTATAAGAATCATCTTGGTTATGTAGTCTCTTTACAGCAGTAAAACAGTGACAAAGCCAATTGATTTTGCTAATCTCCACTGAAGAATGTAAATCAATTTATGCATGTATGTGTGTATTTGTTTATATATGTGCAGGTAAATCTGTGGATGAGTGTACATACACATACACATGTGTATGGGGGGTACATCCTGAGGCTAGAAGACAGGGTTTTGTTTCCCACCTTCCATTTCTTAGAATTGTCCACCTTGCTTTATCAAGAGATCATCTTGCCAGACTGAAACTCCACAAGAACTCTGAGTATCCGACCTATAATATGCAGTGATCTATTTCTCTCCATCTCCCCAGTACTGAGATTACAAGCATGTGCTACTGTGCCTAGCTTCTTTTTGTTTTTCCCCTGCAGGTTCTGGAGACTAAGGACGATGCAAGCACCTCACCAGCTGGTCTAGATTTCCAGGGCCATTCTGCACACTTTCAAAACTTCCTGCGGTGCTGCATAGACTGTGCACATGAGAACATTCTTAGGGTTGAGAACATCTCCTTGGAATGCAATCTGTTTTGATAGCATGTGGAGACTGATTTGATAACTCACAGCAGCACACATGAATGTTTCATTCATTTTTCATGGGGACAGTAACTTTTTTGGCTTACACAATGCCCGGCTGCAAAGAGCAGGCCACATCCATCAGAGTGACATACTGCAGAGCAATGTGTTGCTTGGCACTGGAAGCATGAAGATCCGCCCTGTCCTAGATGCACAGAGCACATCAAATATGGAAGCAAATGTTACTTGTGATAGCTGTGAGAATGTCCTTAGGGGTCTTCTAAACCCAGAGGCACACCCTTGGCTTGGAGAGTTAGACATCAACTCTCTTTTTAAAATTAATTAATTAATTAATTTTTTACATTTCATATTTTATGCCCCAGCCCCCCCCCCTTGTCCAACCTCTAACTGTTCCACATCCCATACCTCCTCCCCACCCCACCCCCTGTCCAACTGACCTCAAAACTTCCTGGGGCCTTCAGTCTCTTGAGGGTTAGGTGCATCATCTCTGAATGAACACAGACCTGGAAGTCCTCTAATGTATATGTGTTGAGGGCCTCATATCAGCTGGTGTATGCTGCCTGTTTGGTGATCCAGTATTTGAGAGATCTCGGGGGTCCAGATTAATTGAGACTGCTGGTCCTCCTACAGGTCCTCAACTTCTTTCAGCCTTTCCTAATTCAACAACAGGGATCAGCTGCTTCTGTCTGTTGGTTGGGTGTGAATATCTGCATCTGGCTCTTTCAGCTGCTTGTTGGGTCTTCTGGAGTGTGGTCATGCAAGGTCCCTCTTTTTGTGAGCACTCCATAGCCTCAGTAATAGTATCAGACCCTGGGACATCCCCTTGAGCTGGATCCTACTTTGGGCCTATTGCTGGACCTTCTTTTCTTAAGGCTCCTCTTCAGTTCCATCCCTGTAATTCTTTCAGACAGAAACAAGTATGGGTCAGAGTTGTGACTGGGGAATGGCCTCCCTCTCCCTCATTTGATGCTCTGTCTACTTGCTGGAGGTAGGCTCTATAAGTTATCTCTCCCTACTGTCGGGCATTTCATCTTACGTCCCTACACATCAACTCTTAATGTGGAAAAAGTCCATGCTTCACAGCTCCACCTGTAAGGTCCTGCAGATTTAGGATTATTATTGCATTGTGCTAAATTGGGTCCTCCCAGCTCAATGCAAGCCATACAGAGAATGCACCATGGCCTTTGGTAAGGAGTCTCTCTGGTGTGTAGAGAGCACACATTTTCCTGTGTCCTGTTCCTTTCTCCATTCATTATCTTGTTCAATCAACTGACAAATGTACATTGAGAAAAGAGGATTGAAGTGAACCCTATTGGGCTTCAGGGATATAAAAAGGAAGGAGACATAGCCCATTCACAGAAGCTGCACAGCCCAGGAGAGGTGAAGCATCTCTTTGCCGCAATTCTGTGGGCTTCCTTCAGTGACATAAGGCGATGTCTGCAGACAGGGGTAGATTTCTGCTGTTATCTAGTGGGTTGATGCTGGGCTGCTACAGTTTACATACCAGCCCCTTATAACTAGGACTCTATGTAGCCAAGACTTGAAATTCAATAATGAATGCTACTAGGTAATTGTGGCTTGGAAGGTCTTTCTCCCTATGTCCTGATCTCTTCTTCATTTCCAACTTCTTGACAAAAAAAAAAAAAAGGGAAAGTTTCACTTTAAGCTCTTTGGGCTCCTCCTATGTGATGCTACCTGCTCCTCCTGTCTGATGTGGTCAGTATGGTCTCTTTCTGGTCCTTGCCCACCCCCACCACTCTGCTGTCCCCCTGTGAGTCAGACCTCCACAACAGACACAGTCTGTCTACCCTCTGCAGCTGTCCCCTGCCCCTGATCTTTGACCTTCTGTTATGTTATTCCTGTTCTCTCTGGGTTGGAAATTCCCTATCCCTGTTGCTAAATGGTTATGAGTCCTATGGTTAATCTCAGATGGCTTGTGTTACATGGAAGATGGTTCTTAGGTAAAAATCAGAAGATAAATTTACTTTTATCAGTTTAGTTTTTTTCTTTTCTGTGGAACCTCCAGCCCGAGATCTGAGTGTGTTTGGTGGATCCCACCCAGACCATGATTTCCTCACTCCCAGGCAGCCCATAATATATAGGTCCTTATATACCTTTGGACTTTCCCTCCATAATGACAGGGTCCTTATGCAACATACCTTACCCATAGTTAAGTAACTGAAAAACTCTTAATTCACGACTCTCTCTAAAATTTAGCTGACCATTCCAAATTCATATAATAATTCAAATAGATTTCATGATGTTTTGTTTGTATTTATATGTTCCTATACATCTTTGTTTTCATGTTCATGTGCATGCACACATGGATGGAGGCCAGAGGACAACCTTGAGTGACCCTCCCCAAGCACTATTTACCTTCTGTTTTGAGACAAGGCCCCTCACTGACCCAAGAATTATCAAACAGGCTATACTGGCTGGCCAAAGAGATCCAGGACTCTCTCTAACTCTACACTTCCCTAGTGCAGGGGTTATAGGCACATTCCACCACTCCTAGCTTTCTTTCGGGATTCTAAGATCAAACTCAGGTACCTGAGCTACTGAGATGTGTCTCCAGTGCATAATGCAACTTAAAACATTAATGATAGTTGTTTGCATATGTGTGCAGAGGTCTGGCAGAAAGATTATCAGGGTCTTCTCTGGTATGTCAAATACACAGTGAAGAACTGCCCTTGGCCTTCATAGGTACTTCCAAGGTGCTTTCTAAGGACACTGAGGCTTCCTTAGAAAATTGTTTTAATACCTTCCTGGCCATTTGTAAAAAGAGGATCTGGAATTCAAGTTTTGAGTTATTAGTATTCACTGACACACCTTGAGGCCTTGATAGGAAAAACAAAAAACAAAAAACAAAAAACACACATTGTCCTGATGGCATCACAGAATAAGGAGAATGCTGACGTGTGAAATGTAAGTTCTGAAAGCTTATAATGATCACTGAGGTGATATTCTGGGCCTTTTACAAAGCTGCAGGTCCTTTCACACCCAGTTAACTGAAACATCACATGTTTTTCTCTGGATGTGAAAATGGAGAAAAGGCCTACTGACCTGTCACCAAAGATCACGAGATTTCTCTCCATCATCCACTCTTGTATAGCAATCCTTTTTGTGTAGCTGTAGTTATGACTTTATTATCTGTCATAATATATGCTAGTCTCTATAAAATAAACACAGGTGCATGCAAGTTTATTCTGTCGTTGTTTATATAAATATCACAGAGACACTGAAAGTTTTAGCCATGTTGCTATTTGTATAGAGACGCATTGGCTGGAAGCTGGAGAGACTGCTCAGTAGTTAAGGACACTGGTTTGCTTTGGCTCAATTCCCAGCACCCATATGGTGGCTCACAACCTTTTGTAACTCTAGATCCAGGAGATCCAATGCCATCTTCTCCCCTACACACACACACACACACACACACACACACACACACACACAGACGATACACAGACACACAAGGGAACAAAACATCCCTAGAAATAAAACTAAATTTAAAATACTAACTAGATTAACTGCCATTAACTTCTGACCCAGAGGCACTGACCACCTGGAATGTGTCCAGTGTATTAACAAAAGATCTTTTTTCTGATTATTGAATTGCCTATGTAGTTTTGGGACAGGAGCAGAGAGGGCTTCTTGGAAGGAATGTTAACACATTCCAAAGAGCTCAGAGCCTTCCCTGACTGGCAGGAGGCAAGACTTTCCTCTTTCTGAAGACCTTTCTTCACTAAGTCAAATCTTAATTCCCGAGGTCTCTGACCTCACAGCCTAATACTGCAAAATAAAGTAAATGTGTGATACTTGAACATGTATCACTTAAAACTCACTGTTGTACTTACAAAATAGATTATATTATATTTGTATATCTTATTATTATGCATATAGGCCACCTAGTCATAACACTGAGTTAAAAACAGTGGGACAGAAAAATTGTGGTCCTGCTGGAAATAACCCATGCTTCTGTGTTCATGTGGCCAGCCACTAACAGCACATGCTTCAATGTCTGGAGTGTGTGTAACTGCACAATGATGCAAAGTTTTGCTCAGGCCATTCTTTCCAGGTTAGTTCATGCTCCTGACTGGTCAGCTGACGTTTTCTTTACCTTTCCTTCTTTCAGGTTTTTGCTTTCATTGATAGATGAGGGCCACCTGTTGCTTCCTGTGTGGTCTGTAGGGTTTCTTGTACACTTGTATGTTCAGTCCCACCATCTCCCATCTCCTGTGTGTGAAAAGCAAATACAAGTTCAGTGACAGTCTGAGATGTCTTTGTCTTAATCTGATTCACACTGTCTCCTCTGGATTCCTTTTAAGTTTCACTTTGTGTGTGGTATGTATGTGTTTGCTTATGTGCGCATGTGTGCTTGTGTGTGTATGTGTGCATGCAATCATGTTTGTGTGTTGTGTGTGTGTGTGTACTTGCCTGTGTGTGTTTACACATAAATAACGGAAGTCACCTTCAGCAGCCATTCCTCAATTACTATCCATCTTATTTTTTTGTAACAAAAATCACTTGCCTGGGAGACACCAATTCAGCTAAGCCATAGCAATCTTCCAGTCTCCACTTTCTCGGTTCTGAGATTACAAGTTTTACCACTATGCCCCAAACCCTCTCTTTTAATTTAGATTCTCTGGATCAAACTCATCTCTTTAGCTTCGATCCTGGTTGGATTTCTCAAGAGCAGAAAAATTCCTTTTCTTCTTGCTATTACTAAGGTACCACTGGACTAATTTCTCAACCTGCTCATGAAGATTGTATCCAGTTCTCTTAGCTCAGGTCCCATCTCCTTAGAAGGGAAGACAGCTGTGGCTTGGGAGATCTACTTCTCTGCCTGTGTTATCTATGAAACATTAACCATCCACTTGGTTATGTGCCTCCTTGGAGACCCTGTGTGTCTCTTTGCCACACTAAAATCTTGCCATGAAGAACTATTCAGTATAGAGGTCTCAACAAGATACAAGCCAGAGAGGAAATTCATCAGCTAATTGAAAAATTGGCATAAACAACATATCAGAAAATTGGTATGCAATGTCTTCAGTATCTTACTATCACAGGAAAGATAAAATTTCCCAGCCATTTGCTAAATGTTGACTCTTGAGTGAAGATTATCTGGGTTGCACATTATTTTTCTTTTGTGAACTGGAGATGTATGCCTTGTATACAACTTCCAGATTTGGTCTTTAAAATGGAGCACAGAGCAGTTGACTAAACTCTTTAGGTTTCATGGCCATTCCTCTAGACTTATGCATTTGTTTTGCTTGTGTTTAAATATGCAGAGCTCCCAGGGGCTAAAACAGCAACCAAAGAGTACCCATGGCTCCAGCTGCATATGTAGCAGAAGATGGCCTTATTTGGCATCAATGGGAGGGGAGGTCCTGTGGAGTTTTGGTGCCCCCAGTATAGGGAGATGCTAGGGTGGTGAGGCAGGAGGTGTGGGCGCACCCTCATGGAGGCAGGGAGGAAGGGAGATGAGATGGGTTGAGGGGTCTACAGAGGGGAAACCAGGAAGGGGGACAACATTTCAAACATAAATAAATAAAATAACCAATAAAAATAAATAAATATGCATCTGCCTTCTCTTAACCACTCTTCTTGATATTTAGACATGCAATAATTCAATAAAAATGGCCCCCATGAGTAGGCTTTGAGACACAGGGACTGACATTTGTCAATTGAATAATGACTGGCCAGAGCAGAAACATAAAAATGTAGGAAGAGGGGACACTGGAGAAGCCAGTGGGCTGAGCTGTAAGAATCGGAAGGCTCTTGACATTCGTGGGGAACTGGACAGACAGGTCAAAGCAGTGCAAATGAGAGGTTTCCTTGAATCTTAATGCTACATGGTGTATGGCTTTTGGGGGAGGGACCTAGGAGAAAACACTATTTACCCCAGATAGCCCAGCAATGACAGAACCAAGGAATGACTCCACCCAAGTGTGCCCGAGTGAACCACGTGTTTACTGGGGTTACTTAAAGGAGCACAGGTGACTCAAAGGCATCTGAAAAGGCAAATCTCCACCTAGCATAGGTGACAACCCATGATATATATATATATATATTTTTTTTTTGGCCTGGATTTTCTTTCATTTTATTTGCAATATAGTTTTTGTTTTTTCTTTTCCATTTTTTATTAGGTATTTAGCTCATTTACATTTCCAATGCTATACCAAAAGTCCCCCATAGCCACCCACCCCCACTCCCCTACCCACCCACTCCCCCTTTTTGGCCCTGGCGTTCCCCTGTACTGGGGCATATAAAGTTTGCGTGTCCAATGGGCCTCTCTTTCCAGTGATAGCCGACTAGGCCATCTTTTGATACATATGCAGCTAGAGTCAAGAGCTCCGGGGTACTGGTTAGTTCATAATGTTGTTCCACCTATAGGGTTGCAGATCCCTTTAGCTCCTTGGGTACTTTCTCTAGCTCCTCCATTGGGAGCCCTGTGATCCATCCATTAGCTGACTGTGAGCATCCACTTCTGTGACAACCCATGATATATATGATCTTGAGCAGGATCCTGCAAATCTTCTAAGTCTCAGTAGCATCCTGAATCTATGAAGTTCTCCTTGCTTGCCAAGTGTCTGAGACTTCCTATTCCCTCCAGGAGGGATTGTCAAAGTTCAGAGGAAATAGCTATGCCTTCTGCTCTTGGCCTATGCGTTTCCCCTCTGGTCTTTCCTTCCTTACTTACTGCTATAGTTTAATTGTATTTTTTTAAAGCTCTTGTTTGAGAGTCACATGTTAATGTAATCTGGAGGAGGGGGTCTTTGCAAATATTTAGGACTGAGAGAGATCCTGAGAGTCGGTCCTCATCATGCTCTTGGGTGTTCTATAAGAAGGATGGAGTCCTGAGCTAGCATACTACTGAGTCTTGATGAGTGACGTTATAGTAAATGTGGCAAGAGGCTTTACTGGATGCTGAATAGACACCGACGTCCTTGGGCTGCTCAGACTTCAGGGCCATGAGCCAAGGAAATTTCAGTTTCTGATGAACTACAGTCTCTAAAATGCCAAAAGGAAACAAATCAATTCTCCAATTGCATGCTCACGCCAAACATTCCATGTGCAGAGCCCACCTATCCTCACTGCTCATATAAATCTTCCTCAATACTGTGCAAGGCCACAGTTTCATTCTTTGTCTCTGTCCCCTATCAGATGCAGGATTGTCAGGGTGGAGCCTTTCCTTTATCCCCGTACCTCATCACCAAACAAAGGAGTGGACATGCCCATGAAATTCATCTGTTGAATGAATGAGCAGCCATTCAGCTCAGTGGAATTTAATGGTTTTTTTGTAAGCAGTATCCTTCCTATGTTGTGGGGATGGTTTCCTCCGGCGGCAAGCAACTCCTGGAGTTTTAAGTCAATTACACTAAAGCACAATGAGGAACTTCAGCTCCTTGGTCACTCCAGTCCACACTAAGTCTCATGTGTTTCTGTTGGCCGTGCTGATGATCAGTGTGTCTTTCCTCACTGCAAGGACTAAGAGGCAGCGCTGATAGTCCTTCTGACTGCCTAAGGGTCTCGGGCTTCTCTGGAAGATTCTATCTGCTACTTGCAAAGATGTGTTGCTCTTTGATTTTAGTACCTCATCGTAATGTAGCAATACAGTTTATGTCTTCAAATAACTGGATTCCGAGTTCCATTTGCAGTCTTGCTGATGAATTTTATTCTTTCTGTGACTCTCCGGCTCCCTGGCTCTTAGCATAGTCTTTATGGGAAGTCATTTGCCCTAAGGGTTTTGTTGATGATGGCTACTCAAGATAAAGGCTTCCCCTGCACACAGCCACAAGTGCAAACACCCTATCCATGGCCACCCAGAATGCAATAACAGTTTCACAGCAGATTTGTCACAATGATGCTAACACAGAGATGGCCTCTGTTTGAGGAGCTTGGTGAAATTTAACTGTTCATGATACTTCAATAAGAACCTCAGAGGTGAGATGTGCTTAGAAAACCCTCACATTTTAAGAATTGGTCTATGCCCAAGCTTCCTTGCTGAATCAATCCCCTCCATAAGAACTTGAGCTTATCAGCCAAGAGTTCTCCCTTTATTGCTCTATGTCACTGGTTTTCAACCTGAGGGTCATGACTCTTTTGGGGTCCCATATCAGACATCATGTGTCTGAAGTATTTGTGATTATGGTTCATAAAAGTAGCAGAATTATAGTTATGAAGCAGCAATGAAAATAATTTTATGGCTGGGGCAATGCAACACGAGGAGCTGTTGTACAGGGTCGCATCATTGGGAAGGTTGAGAAGCACTGGCTTTCCATGTACAGTCTTTCCATGTGGCCCTGAGCTCTCCTACCTTGTCTAACATCCACATTGACACTAAAGTCCCCGGCTCGTTTTGGAAGTCTCTTGCTGTTAGCTTCAGTGTACACAGGCTTGCTGGCTCATGCACTTCTGGGACGTTCTTCTGTATCTGCTCCCCATCTTCCTGTAAAGGCACTGGAATTTGAGACGTGTGTTACGCATCTGGCTTCAGGTGGGATCTGAACTCAAATCCTTGTGCTTTTCTCATGCCAAGCATTTTACTCGCTGAGCCATCTCCCCAGCTTCAGGTTTCAACATTTATTAAAAAGGTAACCATTTTCTTTGTTTTCTCATTAAAATTAGGTCACATCTTACCTATTTAAAAGGGGGGGGGAATGACTCCCCTTTTTAATGGCCCTCACTATGAGCTGCTGGTAGAAGAATTAACCATCAATTTGAGTGTTACACATAAAACAGCAATAAATATGATATTCATAATCCAAAATGAGCCTCATCAACCATTTCCAAAGAGCACCCCGTTTGTTTAATGGCCTTGCATTAATACATTGCTGTGAAGATAATGGCTCCAGACTGCTCAGCTAATGAGCAGCCTGCCACTGGGTAGACATGCAGCTTGGAGTCATAAGCCTATTGAGAAGGTGAGAAAATGTAGGGTTTCTCCTTCAGAGCTGAAAATAAAAGTATAAATAAGCCATAAACCTCCATCAGAAGGGATGGGGTGTTGCTTGCAAATACAAACCGCACACTTCTTCCTGGTTTTTCTCTAAGTCTGAGATTTGTAGGTGAGAAGATTGAATGTGGACATTTCTTCCGTGGAGGGAGACTTGTGAGCAGAGGGCAGCTGACAGCTCTGCTTTGAAATGCTCTGAGTATCTGTCTGGTCCCATTGGCTCATGGCAGTTTGTTAAATGTTCCATGTATGTACTGCAGAACACACCAAGAGCAAAGCTCCCCACAACATCCTGGGCTATCTTTTATAAGCTTAGGAATCTCTGAGGATAAGGCCAGTGACAGAGTGTGGCTTTGTCTTCCAGAATTATGAAGACTTGAGGTGAATGGAAATTGATGGGAGCATTCCTCTTAGGATGACATGAACATCTCTGAGTCCTCTCTCAGTCTCTTCTCCATATATCTGTGGCTTCAGTAGAATTTCCTATGCATCCATTTTGGAATGGAAACCACAATTAGCCATGAAGTAATGTGCATACATTTGTCTTACAGGTCCAGATCATGGAAGTATGAGTTTGCTCTACCTTATTCCATTTTTATTTTTATTTATTTATTTTTTTGATGCAGTAATTTTGGAGGAAGAAAATGAGTGGATTTGCAGGAGAAAAATGCAACTTATCAGCAAGCACAGACATTGAACACCAACATTAAGGAAACAGTTAGCAGCACATGTGTGCCAGCATCACACGGACATGTTATCAAGTAACACAAGCAAGCATTCTTTAGTTCCCACCCTCCTGCAATATCTATACCTAAAACTTCAGCCGCCTGGCTGTCTCTTACTTCATTCCACTCACGTTTCATCTGTATTGCAGCTCCCCTGTTCCACTGCCATTACCTCCAGCCTGAATGACTACCTGGTCTTGGCCTGTGTTTTTCTATTATTTTCAGTCTTCAATTCAAAATGACCAGACATGTGTGTAGGGGTGTGTGCGTGTGTGTCACATGTGTGATTGCACTCAACCACATATGCATGTGTGGAGGGCAGATGTCAATACTGAATGTCTTCCTCAATCACTCTTTACCATACTTTTTTTGAAACGGGGTCTTTCCCTAAACTTCAAGCTCAAACTTTTGTCTGGACTGGTTGGCCAACAAAGTCATGGAATCTTCCTGCCTCCACCTCCCCAGGCCGGGAATTATGGGTATGGGCTACTATTCCAGGCTTTTTATATGGGTTCTGCAGATCCAGACTCAGGTTCTTCAGCTCTTTAAGCTGTACAACAAGCACTTTGCCCATGTCCCTAGCCCCAAGCTCTCAGAAAGCTAGGTATGGAACTGAGGTTGTCAGACTTGGTGAGTGTTTGCCCACTGAGCAATCTTGGCGGTCCCCACAGTAGTTTCTTAATGTAGATTCTGACTCATGCTTTGCCTCAAGCTTCCTTCCTGCCCTGTTTGCAGTGCCCCAGTGGATTCCCATCTACTGAGAATTCAGACCACACTTTCTGATGGCCCAAAGAGATGAAGGAGGTGGCTCCCTCCCATTGGTCTCTCTCTCTCTCTCTCTCTCTCTCTCTCTCTCTCTCTCTCTCTCTCTCTCTCTCTCTCTCTCTCTCTCTTTCTCTCTTTCTCTCTTCACCTAAGTGAGCTTGTTCCTGTCAACTTCTGGCTCCCATGTGTTCTACCAACTTAGCTGCTGGGGTTATCTACTTCTTGCATTCATTATACTATACTGATTCCCATCACCAGTGAAGACTCCATCCAGCTACACTGCTTACAACTGCATCCTGATGTGTAGCAAGAATCAGTAAACACCAGGAGGTGGAGTCCAGAGGGAAGAGGGTGGTCAATGGGGACCCTCTCTCTCCTCTCCTTCTCCCTCTCCTTTCCTCTGTCACCTTCTCCCTCTCCTTTCCTCACTCTCCTTCCAACTCTTAATGCACTGAGCAGCTTTGCTCCATCCCACACTCTTGTCATTGACTTGGGGCTTCACTCAGTTCGTTAAAAGCAATAGAGCCAGGGATCAACGCCTCTCAAACTAAGCATAAAACCAAGTCTCTTTTTCTGTAAGCTGATTTCCTCAGACTTTTTTTTTTTTTTTGGTCACATAGACAGGAAACTATTTGACATTTTCCTGGGGCTCCTTGTGAAACCCTTCAGGAGGCTTAATCTTTTTCACTATTTTCTCCTAAGCTCATTAAAGTTCCTGGAGTCCACAGACACAGAGACATAAAAACCCAGATGGAATGAGGGGTGTGGGGCTCTGGTCGTTTCTGTAAGTATCTAGGGGGACTTCCCACAAACAGCTGTTTCATGATGGGAGCTGGCCCCTCTTGTTAAGCCCGTAGAATCCTGTTAATTTTAATTTCTGCTCTCTATGCTGGTGTATGTGTGTGAGTCTATACTGCTGATAATTTTTTAATTTTACGGGCTCAGAAATCAGACCATCAAGTTCTGTATCACTGTACTGACTAGTTTTGTGTCAACTTGACACAGCTGGAGTTATCACAGAGAAAGGAGCATCAGTTGGGGAAATGCCTCAATGAGATCCAGTTGCAAGATATTTATTTTCTCAATTACCCCTGTGGGTGCGACCATCTCTGGGCTGGTAGTTTTGGGTTCTATAAGAAAGCAAGCTGAGCAAGCCAGGGGAAGCAAGCCAGTAAGGAACATCCCTCCATGGCCTCTGCATCAGCCCCTGCTTCCTGACTTGCTTGAGTTCCAGTCCTGACTTCCCTTGGTGATGAACAGCAGTATGGAAGTGTAAGCTGAATAAACCCTTTCCTCCCCAACTTGCTTCTTGGTCATGATGTTTTGTGCAGGAATAGAAACCCTGACTAAGACAATCACCAATATTTATTTCAGGCTGCTGTGTGCTACAAGTAAATACAAGTAAAATCTAACAGTGACTATCACTGGGGCAGTTATGAGTCTTAGACTTTTATCTCAAGTGTGATTGGCTTGTCCTTGGAGAAGAAGAAAACTATAACAAGAAAGGTTGATGACGTTATTGACCTTGGAAAGTGTACCTTTTTTCTTTTAGAGCTGGTTTCTCTAACTTTAATTTTCAACTAATGCCCTCCATGCTGAGCTGCAGGCTCTATACAAGCCCTATGGTGCAATTGCAATCACAGTGATGAATCTGCTCAGGTGTTGGTGAAGCTCAGTTCACATTGTGTTGAGGGTGGTGTTGCTCTATGGGCTCTCCCTTCTGAAGACAGCTCCTATGGGACTTTTGTTGGCAGTTCATCCATCGGAACTTTTGTCCAGTGAAGGTTAAACCTGGAAGTGGATTAAGTCATTTTTCTTCCTATTGGTTTTCTGGCCTCACACCCACCCAAAGGAGAGGTTCCTATAAAGTCTTCACATGTTTTGTTGGGTGGTAGCCACTATAGGAAGGTGGCATTAAAGGAGCTTGTTAAGCACAAACCTCAAAGAGTATGAAGTGCCAAAACTAAATGACAAGGGGAAGTAGTTAGACAGTGGAAGATGAGAAGTGAAATCTCTTGAACTGAGTGGTGCATGATGGGAAGTCACTAATGCCTTGATTATTTTCTCATTTGTAAAAGGAAGACTCAGACTCAAGAAACTTTAGAGTATATTTTGGTTATGGAAACTCTCTTGTGTGTAGGAGCGGGAAACGTAATTACAAACACAGCATACAATAAAGCAATCTCTGATAAAACATTTATAATTACTGTAGTGGTTAGAATAAAAATGCCTCCCCTCATAGTCCCAGAGAGTGAAGTGGCACTATTAGAAGGTGTGGCCTTGTTAGAGTAAGTGTGGCTTTGTTGGAGAAAGTATGTCACTAGGAGGTAGGTTTTGAAGTCTCATAAACTCAAGCCTGGCCAGTGTGTCACTGTTACTTCCTGCTACCTGCGGATCCAAATGTAGAACTCTCAACTACCTCTCCAGCACCATGTCTATTTGCATGTTTCCATGTTTCTCACCATGATGATAATGGACTAAATGTCTGAACTATAACCCAGCACCAATTAGATGTTTTGCTTTATAAAAGTTCTTGTGGTCTAATGAGAAGACTTTTTTATTTTATTTATTTATTTATATTTTTTGTTTTCTTTTGTGGGGAAGGTCACAAGGTGAAAGGTGGTATCTCTTCACAGCAATAAAACCCTATCTACAACAAACTGAATAAAAATTGGTTTAAAAATTTTCTCAAATTTCCACAGCCATAATGCAGAATGTGTTAACTGTGCCACATACTCACATGTAGTGTATGTCTGCTCTCAGAATATAATTTTCTTTTCTTTTGTTCATTTTGTATTTCCACCTCTCTTAAGTAATATTAGAAAAAGAAGAATTCCGAAAAATACTTTTAGTATGGGCAGAAAAAATTCATATATTTTTACGCTTTAATAGATACACACTGTATTACAACATTTCATCTCTGGAGTTATTGAGCAAAGCATCCATGGTATTGTATGGATAAATGTTCATGGATGTATGCCAATAAAGCTTTATTTATAAAAACAGAAAGTGAATAGCATTGTGCTCAAAAGGCTGTCATTTACAGACCTCTAACTTTTTTTAAAAAAGAAATTATAGACAACTCTTTAAAATAAAAATTCAACATGCTCATTTTACCGAACTTCTAGAGAACAACTTTTAAACAAGCTTTACATGTTTTAAAGATTATCTTAATCACCAAGAATCTTTCATATATTTGTCCTACATAACATGATAATATGAAACATGCATTCATTTGTGGAATGGCTAAATTTAGCTAGATGTCATATATATATATATATATATATGTACATATATGCTCACATAGTGTTTTCAAGAACACAACACATGATTCTTTAACTCTGCTCACCAAGGCATATGACAAATCTCTCAGACACACAGTTCTTATCTAAGTGAGGCTGTGCCCACGTGTGGCCACTACAACCTGTGCAAACTGCTATCCCACACACTGTTTCAACCTCCTTCATCTTGCTGTTGGCAATCTCCTTCCCTTCCATTCTCTGTATTGTGAATGAGATGTACATCTCACGATAACCTTTGAACTCTGAGCTCAAAAACTCTTGAGAATAATTGCCAGCAGCAGAATCATCTACTGTCCCTTAGAAAATCAGCATCTTTGAACAACACACCGTCTCAAGGTGCCTATGGCTAGGGAATGTGGAGTTGCATAGCAGAGCATCATTTGGATCAAGCTTCTCTCAAAGTTCACCTTGCACAGGACTCACTTTTGAGTAGCTTTAGTGGTTGTATAGGGTTCAAAATATAAGGGATGTTGCACTGAGGCCTTTTTGCCTTCCTAAAGCAGAGCTTGCATTGTGAAGGTTAGTGAGGGAGGGGCATCCTTGTTACTTCATTTTATAAGTGATATTTCAGTATGGTTAGCATATGTGGCTGTGAGAGGGAAGCCTGAGATGTAGCCTAACTACCAGAGGAAGGACATGACATAGCTCCTGGGGACTTTCTGAAGCTGCCCCCTAGAAGGACCAATTGCTCAAGATAGACTCAGGAGTGGTAGGGGTAGGGCTGGGTATGTACGGGTGGGAGTAGGTATGTATTGGGTAATGATCTGTGGTTCAGACTTATGGAACTTGGAAACCTAGAAGTATCAGAGGAAACATCCCTCACTTAATCATTTGCCTAACTGAATGTGTTTCTATTTGTAAACAATAGTCAAAATGCTCAAATTAACATAAGTATGCATCTATAATAAGTCACTTCATCAAATTGTTCACTGCAAAGGCCCATACAAGGACTGTGGAGACAGTGCAGTCAGGAAAATGCTTGTCGTATAAGCATGAGCACCTGAGTTAGATCCCAGAACCTATACATGAACTAGGGCTCTCTGGTACATATTTATGATATAGTCCTAGCTCTGTGAAGGCAGATAGGATTCTTGAGATATCCTGGTCATCTGATACAACTTAATCATTGGATAACAGATCCTGTGAGAGAATTCATCTCAATAAAGAATGTGGATAGTTCCTGGGAAATAATATCTAAGGTTGATCACTAACTTGTAAACACTTGTGCACAAATATTTGGGTGCACATGTATATACAGGAATATGTATACATGTTCTAACATATAGACACAAATACACGTACATACATAAAAGAAAGAAAGGCAGACTTGTTTTCATAGAGTTGATGACTCTTCTAGAGTCTTTTTGTGATTCATTGCTGTGGAACCATCTACAGCAGGAAGAGCAGACCACATCTGTCTTACAAGCATCCTTCTACTACCTTAGAGCTATTGAGGTAACAGATTTGAGGAGTCCTTTCCCGTTTCTCTCATATGGCAACACACAAGGCTATTGCTTCATACTCCTGAGCCAAGATGAGAAAAGACATTCTACAGAAGGCTTGCAGCTAGCTTGTGAAGTAAAGCTAGCCTCACACAGTTGAAGACACACTGGCATTTTCTTATCTTTTATTTATGAAGTCTGTTACCATGGGATGTTGAAATACCACTTAGAAGACATCTTGAAATTGCTCTACATCAGAAACCCTCAGACATAATCCTTTAGGAAGGAGTGGAAATGTCTTGGTGCTAGAGTTGACATTCTGTTTGCTGTCCACGTCCATATGAATCTTGAACTTGCTCTTGTATGCATTTGATTGAGCACAAATTCCCATTCAATTTGAGTTTCTGCAAAGACTCCTCTCTGGTGAGAGCAACACTAACTCATTGTTAGTAGAAGCCTTCATTTAGATGATTATTGTGTGCTAATGAGGGAATAATACTTATTTTTGTGAGGCCTTGAAGAAACATGTTTCCATAGAAACTGCAAGGCCTCCATTAAATCATTCAGCACCAGGAAAGTTAACTGTACATAGCTGGCTTGATAGCCTTTCAGGCTCAGCTTTTGGATGGAGCCTCTGGCTCGCACATGGACCTTCAAAGACCACAATAGCACCTTCAAAGTCTATGATAACCTTACGGCAGCATGTCTGACATGACCAAGGACCCACAGTCTGGCAAAATCTGTTGGGTGGCAGATCAAGTTGTATCTTAGGTTGTGGACTCTTCTAGAGGTTTTTTTTTTTTGTGATTCATGATGTTGAGTCTCTATTAGGATAGACTATTAGTGTGACATGTGCATATACTTCAATGTTTGGTGACAGGGACTTTTGGCTTGGCAAAATGGGTAGTAAACCTTATGCCCACTAGCAGCAACTTGAGACCAAAAGATTAGACCTAGAGAGCACAGACCAGGAGACTGAGCTCATGTCCCCACCCAGGGGAGATAAGCACACTCCTAATGTTCTAGACATTTTTAGCTCACTTTGTCTCCCAGGGGCACGGGAGAGTTCTCTTCAAAAAAATATTATGGTCTGTCTAGATACTGGACTCTGGTCCTTGTTCTGAATAATCCTTTCCTTTATGACTCTTTCCCCAAATCTTGTAGAACACACATCTCCCAGTCTGTTCTTCCATAGCTTAGTATTTACTGATGAACATATTTTTCTGTAGTCTTCTAGCATGAGGGACTGTCTTGTCTACATCTGATGTGTCAAACCTCAAACACAGCAGAAACCATCTATTGATGAATCCTGAATATATCCACTCAGTTGAAGGTTATATTGCAGTGTTCATAATGTCAATAATGATGGTATTGAATAGTGGTGAACAACTGTGAGAGTCCCATTAAAGAGAGGACGCAGAAGAAGCTGGTATCCTGTCTGCAAGGCAGGCAATGCTGTCATTCTATGATGGTTGTGTGATTAAGCACTGAGGTTTGAGATGCTGAAGGTCTGCTTATTCTAATCTCATCTTGAAACAGACTTGAGGCACATCTGAACACTCATCCATCCTACTCCTTTGACTTCTGTTTTTGATTTTTCTGGTTTGTCTTTACTGTGTCTCTCTTCTCTCTGTCCTGTTCTCAGAGTCCTAGTGTGAGAACATTGAGCTCCATCAGAAGTTGTGGTCAGAAGGCTGGGTTGAAGTCAGCTGTTTGTAGTGAGTCCTTTGGATGTCAGAGAATTCCTGGCACACCTCACCCTCCATGTCATTTTTGTTCATTATTTCACAGACACACCTGACTCTGGCCTGTGCTTCATGGGTAGTGAAAGATTCTGTAAATTGATCCATGTCTCCTCTTAGAGCTGTGCTATGGCAGTATCACAAAGCTGTGTTTGTCCATAGTACTATGTAGGAGGAACAGTGCAGCAGCCTCTGAATAAATTCTGGGCTGCACAATACCATCTCCTGCAGGAAGACCTAATTGAGGACTACCTGAGAAACCAAGGATTGCTGATGCGGACGATACCACCTAATCAGGAACTGCTGTTTAGAAAAGATGCTTTCTTGGGACAAATAGGGCATGGGTAGAAGGTCTTAAAGGAGTTTGCAGCAGTGTTCAGAGGAGCGTGCTGCAAGCTTTCTCACCTGCACCAGGAGCCTGTGCCATGCAGCCACCTCACTCCAACTTCCAAGGGCAAGTAAGGCTGGGCAGTGGGCACTCCAGGACATGGGAAACGTCACTAAATGGGGACAAGCCACACAGGTGGGTAGCAATGACAGGGACTGTGCTTGTAACATATGCCTGTAATCTTTAAGAGGCTGAAGAAAGGGGGCTGATTACTGTGAATTTAAGGCCAACCCAACCTACATTGTGAATTTGAGGGAAGCTTAAGTTACACAGAAAGTGACCACAACCACCACCACCACCACCACCACCACCACCACCACCACCACCACCACCACCACCACCAACAACAACAGACAGACAAAAACTACTAGGATGGAAGAAAGTGAGGGAATGGAGAACAGAAGAGAAAGAATAAAGAAGGAAGCAGGAAGCGGAGGGGAAGGAAAGAAGGAATGAATAGAAGTTGTGGAGGGCTAAGAGGGAGAGAATGGTAGGAGAGGGGAAATATGGACAGGAAGAATGGAAGAGAAGGAAAAGGGATACAAAAGGAGGAAGAGGAGAGGAAGGAAGAAAAGGAAGGCAGGAAGAAAAAGAAAGAGAGAGGGAGGGGGAGGGGGAGGGGGAGGGGGAGGGGGAGGGGGAGGGGGAGAGGGAGAGGGAGAGGGAGAGGGAGAGGGAGAGGGAGAGGGAGGAAGGAAAGAGAGCAGTAGATTTAGGGTCATAGCTCCAGCTGGCAACTCTACCACCTGATGGACAAGGCACTTGCTCTCTGAGCCCAGGTGTGCTAACCTGGAGCTCTAATGGCCTTGAGAAGGGGAAGCTGTCTTCCCCTTACACCAGAGATAGGAATTCCTTGAAGCTATGCTGCTAAAGGCTTTTGGAGCTATTCAGCTGGTAAAATGCAGCCTTGGCCAAAAATAGACTGCAGCTAGCCCCATCCTTGCTCACTTGGGGATACCTGTGTTGATTGGACCAGGAGCCCCTTCACAGATACCAGAAGCCTTGGTCTCTCTGCTTCCCCAACCATGCTCTGCAGCATTCCAAAGTGTTTTGTTTCAAATTCTCCATGTCTGAAGAGGGACAATCTTGGAGTCAGGGTGTAGGCAAAGCTTTCAAGTGTTCCATGGTGAACTCAGGTGCTAGGGACACAGAGTCCCTGTTATAAGGAGGCAGCCATATGTATTCCTGGCACCAGAGCCTTGGGGTCAGAACACATCAGAAAGGCTAAGTCCCTGTGGATCTTACTGCTCCATGGAGCAGCTGAGCCTGTGGGCTTCATTGGAGCCCTATTTAAAAGCAGGCAGGACCACATGCTTGGTAATCCAGTAACATAAAAATGCCCTAGGCTCTTTTTCAGAAGGATTTACTTTGCATTTATCTTGTATTAGGCATATATTCATTGTCTCCAAGAACATTGGACTCCATTTTAACTATAGTGCACTTAAATACTAATATTTAAAGGGTGAATTTCCTATTCAATTTAACATAAAAAGGTTTTCTATCATACCATAAAACACAGCATCACCTGTGACCTCCTAGTAGCAAAAAGACAATTATTGAGCTTGAAAATTTCATCAACAAATGCACCCCAAACAGGAGAGAGTGCAGATTTTATACTTATAGGGAAAGGTCTTTTGCTAAAAGAAACACCCCACCCCAGAAGTGTTGCAGGTGTGGCTGCTGTGTCACCTGTGCATCAGTAGGTGGCAGAGGGGAGAGAGGCTAGGTCTATGCTCAGTGTTCTGACCTATGAACATGATTAGTAGCCTAACAGTCCCTGAGAAAACGAGCCTGAGGAGACCACAAATCCTGTGCCAGGCAGTTCCAGACAGGCTCCCATGATGGGGAGCCAGATGGAGACTAGAAGAACCCCATGTGGGACTGTGAGCCCTGAGAGTGAGCCCAAGACAGACCACCCTTGCAAAGGGTCACATGGGCAATCTGGGTGAAGAGTCAACCCAAAATGATCACCAGACCAGTGACATGGGAACTTAACAGAGAGCTAGATTGAGATGACTATCAGTCTAGTGCCACACAGGTATTGGGGGACAGACCATGCCCAATATGACCCCTGCCTGGCATCATACTGCATGAGCATAGCACTACAGAGACCACTCCTGAGATGACCCCAGATACTCAGAGACCCTGGGTGCCACTCAGAGGAGCAAGTAAGTTGTGTAGAAATGGAAGAAAAAGAGAAACAGAAGGATGTAGGTGCAATAAAGAAGCAGAACTGGAATTCATGAAGGGGCTGGTACTTCAGATCCCAAATTACAGGATCTCCATGACACAGGGCACCAACAGGATATCAGAGGGGTGTCACAATGAGATTCCAGTATTGACAGAATAGCAGAAACAAGAGGTCTTCATACCAGATCAAGGAATCATTGGAATAAACATTTGTAAGAAGTGAAGTGTAGGTCAAAGGGTATGCTGGACGATGCATTGTGACACACTACAGCTTCCACAATGAGATTTTATTTTCTCTGTTGTGGAGAGGTTGCAAGGTTGGAAGGTGAATAGGAGGGGAGACGAATGTGACTGGGATTGGGGTAAATGATGTGAAACTTATAAAGAACCAACAATAATAAGCAAATAAGTAAATAAATAAATAAAATGACAAATTATAAAAGAAAAACAAACCCATCAAGTTCTAGTGTGTGTGTGTGATTCTGTGTGCCTGTTTGTGCGTGTGTCTATCTGTGCAGGCCAGAGAACAGTGTCCCTGCCATTCTTTAGGCACTTTCTACCTTTGTGACAGGGTCTTCCACTGCCTTGGGTTTCTCCCAGTATGTGAGACTGTCTGGCCTAGAAGTGTCAGGGCACTTCGAGCCTCTCTGCCTCCCCAGAGCTAGAATTACAAGTGAATATCACACACTATGCTCTTTATCTGGGTATTATGGAAGCATCAGGACAAAGGTCCTTGCTTTACAGTCTGGGCTGTTTCTGGAGGGGTCCTTTCCCTCTCTTTCTATTTTCATTCTCTCCTCAAATGCTACCTCCTGCCTCCCATGCACACATAAACACATACACCCCCCACAAACTTAGCACTACCCTTCCAAAGGAAGTGGGCCACTTTGGCTACAGTGGGGCAATTGTTAAATGAAGACAAGAGGCTTCTTACCAAGCCATACTGAGACATTTCTTGTTCAGAGACCATTGACCAGGGTTTTTTCTATGCCAGTTTCATCTCTCATTCCAACTTGAGTGCCTCACTAACTGCAGGTGAGGATTTCAGCTCCTCCCTCTGGAGAGAAGCTGCCATGCTATTCACTGTTCTCTCACTTTTAACTTCAGGCAATCATGTGCTTCTCTCCAGAGAAGCTGAGGGGAGGAAGCTCATGGCAGACACCAGCTAATGGAGCTGTCTACTGTGCGTCTCATAGAGCCTACTGTCTCTGTAGATCCAGAGTTCCCAGTTCTAGTTTAGCTACTGGAGTTGAACAGAATAAATGGCCTCACTCCCATCTAACTACGTAGACTAGTGTCCTAGTCAAATCTGAGCCAAGAACCTCCCTTTCCTTAATGTGAATTAAAACAAAACAAAACAAAACAAAACAAAACAAAACAAAGCAAAACAACAGAACCTCTGGCTGGCGTGATAGCTTAGCATCAAAGTGTTAACCTCGCAGCATGAGGACAGTGTTGAATCCCCAAGCACCCACATGGTGTACACATGTAATTCCAGAGCTGGGGAGAAAAAGCCTCAGGGTCCCTGAAACTCACTGGCCAGTCAGCTTAGTCTCCTCAGAAAGTTACAAGTCCAGCTAGAGATCTTATCTCAGAAAACAAGGTAGATGTTACCTGAAGAATGACAGCTTGTGGTTTCTATATGCATATGCACATACTGTATGCACACATTCACCAGCACAGGTCCACAAAGTTTTATATGTGTGTGTGTGTGTGTTTAGATGCACATGAATGCTGGAACTGCAATGGCCTGAAGAGTGACAAGTCCCCAGAATGCAGTGGTGAGCCAGCCAATATGGATGCTGGGAACTAAACCCTGATCCACTGAAAGATCAATACAGGCTCTTAACCACAGAGGCATCTCTTCAGCCCCTCTTCTGCTTAGTTTTAACCATCAACCAACACATCCTAGAATCACACAGGAAGTACATCTTAACAATAAACTGTTATTGGGTCATCCTATGGATATGTTTGTAAGGGATTATCTTGGTTATTATTTGTTGTCAAAAAACCAAGACTGGTGTAGGTGGCACTATTTCTTAGATGGGAGTTATTACAAAGCTAGCTGAGAGCAAGTGAGCAAAGATCTCTCTCTCTCTCTCTCTCTCTCTCTCTCTCCCTCCCTCCCTCCCTCCCTCTCTCTCTCTCTCTCTCTCTCTCTCTCTCTCTCTCTCTCTCTCTCTGTCTGTCTGTCTGATGCTTCAAGCTCCTGCCTTGACACCCCTTTCATAATGTACTGGGACATGAAATTATAAGCCAAATAACACTCTCTTCCCTATGCTGCACATTGCCTGGACATTTACTTGTCTTGTCAACCAACAAAATTGGTGTAGACCATATGAGAATATCTATAATATTTTTGCTTCAACTTGAAAATAATCCCTGTACCATGACAGCAATGCACAAATATTAACCTAAGTTCTTATGTGAACCAAGGCTTATAGGTGTGAGGATATCTGTGCTGTTTTTGAACTAGTAGGACAGTATTTTACAGTGCTGTGGGCAAAAGTCATTTGAGTAGCAGAATGTTGGGTTTCAGACCTGAGACAGGGGGCTAAGGTGCACATTTTACACACCAAAGCAGCCCTGACATCCAGTTTCTCCCAGCATCCCCCAGTCCCTACCTGGCATCCCTGACCCTTGACTCTGAACTTTCCAGGCTGTCCTTCCCTCAGAGGTTCTTCCCCTATATAGTCCAAACCTCCCTGTCTCTCTCCTCCTGCTGCTTCTCCTTCTCTCTTTTCTCCCGCTCTCTGCATGTGCTCTTTCTTTTGGTCTTCCCTCTCCCCTCTGTCTCTTTTCCCATTCCTGGAACCAGCAAACTTGCCCCCCCTGAGAGCAATTTTATAGTAAACCTGTATTTGAGTCAATCTGGTTTGAATTGGCTCATTTCACAGGCTAAATAAATAAATAAATAAATAAATAAATAAATAAATAAATAAATAACTTATCAAGAATTCTACTTTTTTTTTTGGAGTGGTTTAAAATTCATTTCTGCACTCAGCATTCAAGCTGTACTGTCCAAAGACCCATTTTTGTTGTTGTTGTTGTTGTTAATACTAAGAATCAACTGAATCTTTCATGGAAGTTTCAACTACTCTGAGTATTCTTTCTAGAGACACAGTATTGATTCATCCAGTAGGAGGTTTCAGATCTGATAAGCCAAACCCTGCTTCTCATGACCTCTAGATCACACTATCCTGGATATCTTTTTACAGTTGGAAACATTCTGGGCCACACAGTACAGCTCCTATTTAGGTCACAGGGTGTGTTAGTCACTTTTCTGTTGCTGTGATAAAACACCATGAGCAAGGCAATTTATAGAAAGAAGTAAGAGTTTATTTGATCTCAAAGTTACAGAGAGGTAAGAGGCTATGACCATGGGAGGCATGCCATCAAGCAGGCAAAGCATCCTGTGTCAGAAGCTTGAGAGCGCACACCAATTTTTTAAAAAATTAATTATTTTATTTATTTACATCTCAAGTGATGCCCCACCTCCTGGTTCCTCCTCTCAGAGTTCTTCTGCTCATCCCCATTTCCCTTTGCTTCTGAGAAGGTGCCCATCACACTGGGTATCCCTTCACCCTGGGACATCAAGTCTCCCACAGACAAGGCTCCCCTCTGCTACATATGTGTATGGGGAGGTGCTTCAGATCAGCCTGTGTATGTTCTTTGGTTGTAGCTCAGTCTGTGGGAGCTCTCAGGAATTCAGGTTAGTTAACACTGTTGGTCTTCCTATGGGGTTGCCATCCCCTTCAGCTCCTTCAATCCTTTCCCTAACTCTTTCATAGGGACTCCCAACCTCTGTCCAATGCTTGGCTGTGAGTATCTGCATCTGTATTGGTCAGCTGTTGGTAGAACCACTCAGAGGACAGCTAAGACAGGCTCCTGTCTGCCAGCACAACATAGCATCAGTAATAGTATCAGGGTTTGGTGCCCACCCATGGAATGGTTCTCAAGTTGGGCATGTCATTGGTCCATCATTCCTTCAGTTTCTGCTCCGTTTTTGTCTCTGAATTTCCTTTAGACAGGAAAAAATTTGGGTCAAAAATTTGGAAGGTAGGTTGGTGTCTCCATCCCTCCACTGGAAGTCCTGTCTAAGGTGGTTTCTAGGTTCCATCTCCTCATGGTAGGCCATTTCAGCTAAGGTCACCCGTACAGATTCCTGGGTGCTTCTCACATACCAGGTCTCTGGGACTTTCTAGAGGATCTCCCCATCTCCCCATGGCAGTTACATGTTTCTACACATTCTCTTGGCCCTCTGGGCCTCTCCCCTGTCTCCCTCCCCCCACTTTTACCGCATACTTGATCCTGTCTCCATTCCCCCCTCCCCTCTCCTACCCAGGTTCCTTCCTCTTCTATATCCCATGATTACTTTGTTTCCCCATCTATGTGGGATTTAAGCATCCCACAGACCCTAAGAAGTTAAACGAGATTGCTTACATCCTTAACAGCAAGCCTGGAGTAGAGAGAGTGTTTGTTTGTTCTACATCCTGGACACAGTTTTCCCTTTTCTGTCCATCTCCTCCAGTACCTGACCACACCCTGACTCTTCCCCTCACATACCAATTCAGGCTTTTAATCTCAAAACCCACCATAGTGACACATTGCCTCCTGCAAAGCCCTTGTTGTTGTTGTTGTTGTTGTTGTTGTTGTTGTTGTTGTTGTTGTTCTTCTTCTTCTTCTTCTTCTTCTTCTTCTTCTTCTTCTTCATTAGATATTTTCTTTATTTACATTTCAAATGTTATCCCCTTTCCTAGTTTCCCCTCCAAAAATCCCCTATCCTCTCCTCCCTCCCCCTGCTCCCCAACCCACCCACTCCCATTCCTGGTTCTGGCATTCCCCTCTGCTGGGGCATAGAGCACACTTCTTAACCATTCCCAAGTGATGCCAGCAAATGGGGACTGAATATTTAAAGGCCCGCAACTAAGGAAGGCATTTCATTCAAAGCAGCACATATGGAGTCAGTGCAACGAGGTTGTGCTTAGGGATGGCCTAAACACCCAAACCATATGAAACATTTAAAACTAACCAGGATAATTTTGTACCACTACTAATTTTGTACAAAGTGCTCACTGAGGAGCCCATATCTGTGACATTATCTGTTTAAGGAATGTCCTAATATAGGGAATTATATGTTTAAGGAGTCAAGGAGGTGAAGAGGGTGGAGGTGGAGGCTGTGTGTGTGAAACTCACAAGCTTTAATCCATACCTCACTTTTCACACTGTCATGTGGGGACACAGAAATCACAGTTCTGCATGCAGGGGCCCATGGCTGAGTTTATCTTCTCATTGCAGAGGAAACCAGGCAGGAGTTCCATTGAGCGTGAGCTTCAGACTGTCCACACCCCAGTGTGTGTCTGGAATGTCTTGCCCAAGGGACTAGGGGAGCCTCAGATGGTCATGGTATGGTCATATAATGTGTATGGAGTTTCTGACCCAAGTGACTACTGAACTGTCAAGACCCTTGACTTGAATTCATATTCAGCACATTTAATTCATTACCTTATTTTCTCCTATGGCTTTCTCTTCCTCCTCTTTCTCTTCCTCCTCCCCCTCTCCTCTTCTCCTTCTTCTCCTCTTCTTCTCTTCCTCCTCCTTCTTTCTTCTTTCCATTCTATGGCAAATCTATCCTTTGCTTTGAGCTCCTCTTTCTTTGGACTGGTCCTGGATTGTCAATGGATTGCTCCAAAGGCAGTTTTCTACCAAATATGCTATGCTTTTTTTTTTCTTGTTCATGCCACTTCTAAATGACTACTTCTTAGCATAGAGCCATGTATAGTAGAAGACTGACTCCATTACTCTTCTCATTTTCTTGGTTTTCTGTTTTTCAGTTTTTGTGATAGAAATACAGAGATTTAAGAGACAACTCTATCATGGATCTGTAGGGAAATTTAACTGTCTAAAAGATGAAGGCTCAACATATTTTTAAAATCTATTTCTCTCTTGAGTCTTCATGGTCCAAGTTTGTCATCAGTTTTTTGTTTTGTTTTTCTTTTAATAATGACATTAGTCCTGTTGGAGCAGAACCACTCTGACCATTGCCTGTTAGATCCTACTTTGGAAAAGACCATCAGAATGATGCTTTTAATTTTCTTCTGTGTTACTCTATATGCTCATTGAAAGATGCCTGGAGGGAGCTTTGCACTAATTATGTTCAGATGTCTGCTTCTGAGATTTCCATCTAAGTCTGGAGACCAACACTCATATGTCTCTTGACCAAGTTATATGAGCACCACTTATTTTAATTTCAATATCTGTTTGCATAGATTTTGAGATTTCAAACACTTCCTTTAAAATATGGAAAATATCATCAGTGCTGTGTGAAGATAATAACAGATCCAGCACCTAAAGAACAAAATTCCAGAGGAAAAGAAACAAGAAGATAATATCCCATGTAGCTGATTAACAGGGTCTGTGCTTTCTCCTCATGTTTGTTGTCCTTCTGCTATTGGTTGAATATCCTTGCTGGGAGGCTGGAGAGGAAACCCCAGCTGTGACCTCCAGCGGGTCAGAGTAGGTGGCTCCTTAGTGCCCTGGCAACACGTAGACCACTGAGGTCTTTTTTTTTGTGAAACAGGTGTTGAGGTTCTATAAGTTAGTGTTCCCTTCTCAACCAGTTATGTGAAAACACCTATGGCTGGGATGTAGCTCAGACTGAGGAAGTATCTCAGCGGTAGAGCAGTAGCTTAGTGTACAGAAGGCCTGTGACTCCATCTGCAGTAAGGCAAAAAGAAGAACAGATAAGCTAAGAAAACAACAACAACAACAATGTTCTTCATGACATGATGGGGCGTGTTGATAGAACACAGAGCAGTGGTTCTCAACCCTCCTAACACTCTGACCCTTTAGTACAATTCCTCATGTTGTGGTGACTCCCGATCTTAGAATTATTTTCATTGCTACTTCATAACTGTATTTTTGCTGATGTTATGAATCATTAAGTAAATATATGAAATGTAGGAAGTCTGATATGTGACTCCTGTGATAGGGTTGTCTAACCTTATGACCCAGAGGTTGAGAAACTAAATAAGTAACTCTGTTTGATTGATCTGTGAAGAACAGAGACACTGAGAAGTCCTTTGACATTGCTCTTATTTTCCAGGACACAGCTAAAACCATCTGTGTATAACTCTGAATTTAGAGTGTTAATACAGAGA
Organism: Mus musculus; assembly: GCF_000001635.26. Classification (NCBI taxonomy): domain Eukaryota; kingdom Metazoa; phylum Chordata; class Mammalia; order Rodentia; family Muridae; genus Mus; species Mus musculus. The sequence goes on from NC_000078.6 coordinate 27,639,503, forward strand.
AAGAAAAGTTTATACTCAAAGGACCATGGTTTGAAGAGAGTCTCAGGCTGAAAAAAAATCTTCCTTATTCCTGTCATCTGAACAAGCCCTGTGCATGACATTCCCTCTAGGAATTACAATAATCCTGAGCATAAAGACTCCTTAACACACACAGTGCGAAGGAAAATGCCTTAACCCTCCCTCCTGTATGACTGGTCAGGAAACAGATGGTCAAGGTGCATATTGGAATGGTGAGGATTATTTAAATATCTTAATGCTATCATTTAATGACCTCATTTAAAAAGTGCAAAGCTGAAATGATTTTAAGTTGGACTCAAATCCTAAAACCTTCGTAAGTGAATGGTAGGTCTAATCACTCACACAAGCCACCAAAATCTCTGGGCAGCCAAAACCCGTCTGAGGAAGCAAAGCATGCCTGATGATGCTGGGGATCCTGGTTTGGAAAAAAAAATGCTACAAGATGGGAATTATCAGCACAGCATAGGAGGAAGAAGCAAGCAAATAGAGATCTCAGCAATAAATCTGAGAGGTATGATCAATACATTCTACACCAAAGTTCTGAGCAGACCCAATGGAAGACAAGAGTCTTCAAAATACATGGTGTTGAGTAAATCATAGTTTCCCATACAAAGGACTGATATTGGGCTCTACCATCATATGCAAAATTAAAAGTCCAAGACGAACAAGAATTAAATGCACCACCAGATATAATAGATCCCCTGGATAAGAACATGAAAAGCCCACTGACATGGGTCCTGGCAATGATGGCTTCCATATCATGACAGAAATTCAGGTTGCAGAACCAGAAGTATATAAATATGACCTATATCAAACCAAGCCTCCACTGCATAGCAAATGGAAGAGCAAAACAGAACAGTAGCCCGTGGATGAGGGAAAATATTTGCCATGGTGCCTTGAGGGTTAATTTCAGATTCAACAAGATTGTGTAAAATAAATGGCCTGATTAATGGCCAGAAGACTTGAAAAAGAAACTTCTCAAAGAAGACATAATGATGGTCAACAGCTGTATGAAAAGGCTGTCAGCTCTGCTGCTCAGCAGGGAATGCAGACAAACCACAGTGAGGTGCCATCCTGCACCTGCAAGGGTAGCCACTATCAAACAGCCAAAAGAGAACAGATTCAATGGAAATGTGGTAAAAGGGGAATACTTACAGACTGTCAGCAGGCACTCACACTAGCTCAGCCATTATGAAAAACATGGACATTTCTAAAGGGCTTAAAGATAACAACTTTGCGAGGCTATGCCGGGGTCTAGCAAACACAGAAGTGGATGCTCACAGTCAGCTATTGGATGGATCACAGGGCTCCCGATGGAAGAGCTAGAGAAAGTACCCAAGGAGCTAAAGGGATCTGCAACCCTATAGGTGGAACAATATGAATTAACCAGTACCCCCAGAGCTCGTGTCTCTAGCTGCATATGTATCAGAAGATGGCTTAGTTGGCCATCAGTGGAAAGAGAGGCCCATTGGTCTTGCAAACTTTATATGCCTCAGTACAGGGGAATGCCAGGGCCAAGAAGTGGGAGTGGGTGGATAGGGGAGTAGGGGGGAGGGTAGGGGGGACTTTTGGGATAGCATTGGAAATGTAAATGAGGAAAATACCTAATTAGAAAAAAATGAAGAAAAAAAAAACCATAGGAGGAACCCACCCTTCCTCTGTGTGCACACCCAGAAGAAATGGGGTAAGTGTCTCAAAGGGGGTATCTGCATTATTGCCAATATTTGTGCATGACTCAAGTATCTGGTAGACAGATGAACAAGGAAACTGCAGTACCCACATGCAGGAGAATGCCATCCACTGGAAAGTAACTCACGGGCAGAGAGGTGCACAGCAATGCTAAGGAACAAAATGGGAGGGAACCCACCCCTCCTCCCTGGGAGGTTCTCTGCAAACTGATCTATCTTTTCTAATTTAATGAATGCCCGGTACACATTATAAATAAGAATAATCATATAAATATATGGGTATGTGTAACTAGCAATGTGTATAGTTTCCTAATTAGAATATAAATTCCTGAGGGCAAAATTGCATGCAAGGTCTTGCTCATATGCATCTCCAGAGCGTAACCCAAATCACAGACAGTCAGTATTCTTATTAGAAACTTCCTTATGACTTCCTGGTGACTCACACTATGAGAATGGTAACACAAGTCCTTTCCACAATGGTTCCAAATCAAATGATCTTAGCTCAGAAATACTCAAGCATAAAGTCAAAGGTTCTGGAAGTCATAGTTCTAAAATGTTCAGGGTAGCAACAAAGAGGTTGCAAAAAGCACAGTAGGACAAAGCACAGCAGGGAATTAATTCTCTCGCTCAGGCCTATGATAGAAGACAGGGTAGTTACCAACATTATCATACGGAATACTGGAAACAGCACAGTAAGCCTGCAACATTTTAATCTGAGGAAATAGCTTGTACAGAGTAGCTGTAGCTAAAGCCATATTTACATTGACAGACCCAGTAACAAATTAAAACAGAACATAAAAGTGTTCCTGTGAGCAAAAGGGTAAATTGTAACTGTCCCAGCAAGATCCAGGAAGATGTGTGGGAGACAGCACACCCACCCTCAGGTGTTAACACATTTCAAGAATGTCTTGATGAAAATGTCATGCCGAAGTGAGAAATAGGAGCTGCGCAGATATTTACAGTCAATAACTAACATAAGAAAACAATGTAGCTTATGCAGGGTCTCTCAAAACACGCCCAGAGGGACCCAAGTATCACCTCTTATTTTTATGTCATTGGCCTTGGGTGCCACTGTGTTCCTGCTAGTCAGCTGGTGAAGGTGGGGCAGAGTCCCTCCCACTTCTGGCCATCAGTGAATGACACTGCAGAAAGAAGCAATGTTGAGTGTGCGTACCTTTAATAGTGTGCTTAATAACCAATATCTGGCCATCCCTGAGAGGTGCTGACAGGTGTTTGGAGAGCTGGTACTCCCATCACACCGAGGGCTCCTGGCACCGGCACGGCCTCGCAGAGCCGGATGGGAAAATCCTGGGCGGGCTGTGGAGGAGGCAGTGGGAGCATCTCAGGTTTCTTCTGCTCATGGTATAAATGGCCCGAGAGAGCAGAGAGGATCCTGAAGGGACTTAGAGGCTGGTGGGGGCTTACTCAGGTCTGTGACCACTAATATATGGGAATGGCTTACTTCACTTCCCAGTGATTAGTCAAACAACCAGGAAGAAACATTAATTGTACTTCCAATGGAAGGAATAAATGGTATAACTACATTAAGAGAAACGTTCACTGGCACACACAGAAGTTTAGTAAGGGCTGGCAGAACCTAAGTGGGTGAAGCAAGCCCTGAGGACCAGAAAGAGGACAATTGCCTGACCTATCAGGTCAGGTCTTTTCTTATTAACCTTCTGGAGATTTGAAAACTGAAAAACAAAACAAAACAACAACAACAACAAAAACAGACACTGGGAAGGCTCCTGCTTCTATCACCTCCAGCCCTGTGTACACGGCTTCTGTCTGTTCAGGATGCACCATACTTTGCTAACGTCTTCTCTTCCTGGATGCTTATCTCCTCACTAGAAATTCCTCACTGGATACTCACAATATAATAGTTATTGCTTTTAGGTTTTTGATTTCTCTTAAGCATAACCCTTCCAAATAGCCACCATTCTTCTTTTAGTTTCTCTCTCTTCTTCTGGCCATTTCATGCTTTTATCAGTCACCTTGACATCTCTCCATCTCAACCTCTGTGACCCTATAGCTAATTCTTCCAGTTCCTGAAGAGACTCAGCTACGTAGGTGTCACTGGACAGACTTCCTTGCTTGCATCCTGCATTATTAGGTACATCCTGTTCCTACCTGAAGCCACCCTGCTGGTACTCGGGGCAAGCTATCTCATAGTCTGCAAAATGGTGCCTGGATACCCACAGGCAGATGTTTGCCAGTGGGATACCTGGGGCATATCTGTTGTCCTTTGCTTTCCTAACATATAGTCCCAGGAAACAGTTCCTTCTGCCCTTTGAATGAATCAGGAGTTACAAACAATGCATGCACATGCATATGAAGGCAAGAGTATCCAAGGAAAAATGAGCACGAGAGAGCACAAAACAACAAGCCAACCAACATTTCATAATGCCGACGGTCCTGCACAGAAAGGAATAAAGCTGTGGGTGTTGTTTTTCTGGAGCTCCTGAGGATGTAGGTAAAACGGAAAGGTACCAAAGTCTGGTGATGAAAACTTAGCCACTGAAAAGGGAAGAAAGGGACTGAAAGGAGTTAATTAGTATGAAATGAATGGGTGCAGCTCAGAATAATGGAGACAGAGAGGGAATTATCTCTAATGTTGAGAGAATTGGTGTCACATATAAAGCCTCTCTCTCTCTCTCTGAATATTACAAGTCAACCTTTAACCTTCATCACTCATCACCTGTTTGTCTGTCTGTCTGTCTATCATCTATCAATCATCTCTTTCTCCCTCCCTCTCTCTCCCCACCTCTCTCATCTCTCTGTATATAGCCCTGACTATCCTAGAACTCTCTATATGTAGAGCACAATGACCATAACCTCACAAATATCCACCTGCCTCCACCTCTGCCTCCGTGTATTGGAATTATGGTATGCTCTACCACATCCGGCTCCCACCTATCTTTGGAGGTAGAATCTCTCACTTATATGTGTATGGAGCTCTCCATACAAGGAAGGTGGGCCAGCAAAGCCCAGGACCCACCTGTTCTCACCTCTCCTCTGGGATTACAAGAGTGCACCATGGCGCTGGCCTTTTTATGTGAGTTCTGTAGGTTGTATGTGAGTTATGTGGTTCCTTATGCTTATAGAGCAAACACTTTCTTAAAAGAGCAGTCTCCTCACACCAGAAACCTCTTGTTTAAAGGAATGTCCTGTGGTAAGAAAGAAAGCTACCAGGGTTATCTGTGATTCTAACTGTGAGGATTCTGTCTTAGATTGTGGCATCCGGTGTCACACTCTTGATGATGTCAAAGTGAGCACCTGCCAGGAAGAGGAGAAGAGTCATTTAACCATCCCAGATGTGACAGACCAGGGGTCTGGTTATACATCTCTCGAGTGGATGAGAACATTTGAAGGAAAATTGCATCTAACCTGAAGCTCTGGTTTCCGGACAAAGTTACGCTGTTGCTTGCCCCTCAGTGTGTCTATAGCTTCTTGTGAATACTGAGCCTAAACAAGCAGGAGACAACTAAAAACGAATTTAAAGTATGGTGTGAAAATTAAAGGACATTCTAAGTATAGATTCTCACTTCCCTTTAGTTAAAAGAGAAGGGCAAACCTAGTCAACAATACACATCTCTTTTAGTCAGACATGGACTTTTATTATTATGCCCACACACATCCCTGCAGCTCACGTGAGAGCTTTTTGCTAGTTTTTTGTTTGTTTTTGCTAAATATTGAGAAACTAAAAATGGACTTTGTAATAAGGGAGGGTCTCCGTGTCTACAGGTAGAATCAGGGCACTGTGGCAGTCTTGCTTGAGATCTATGGCCTGATGAGACCTCCTCCATCTTTTTCCTGGGCTAACTTCCTGTTGCAGTCTTGTCCACGGTCTGATGCTTGAATGTTGCCTTATCTACCTGGCCTGTTCTATCCTCCTGTCAGTCTGTAGGAAGCCTGTGGCTTTCTCTTCCCACACAAACTCTGACTCCCTACTCTCAGGCTCCGTGCCCACTTCTTCTCCCTCTTCATGCTAGGAGACTGGTGGCTTCCAGCCTCCTCACCCTCCTCAGCCTTCAGAGAATTGCAAATTCTCTTGATCCTGGTTGGGCCAACTCCTAGCACTGATTCTAAAGCTTCTTTGCAGACCTTCCTGTCCTGGCTATGTGAGACACTTTTGGGGATGTATGGGGAACCAAGATTACTGGTGTCTGCTCCCACTATCTGAATGGTTCAGATAAGGCCAGGGTGATGCTTGCTGTAGGATTCCCAAGTTTTATCAGCATTCCAGAGCCAGGACTGCACAAAAGGCTTGTTTTTAGTTTGTCTTTGTATCCTGGGAGCCTACCAACCCTAGCAACCCTACCTCCTCCTTCTATGCTTTCTTGGTTGCTGGGATATATTCATGTTCTCCAAAGGTACATCCAAGATGCCGTCAGAAGTAGGCAGCACAGGTGAAATAATTTACTTTCATATGCCTCCTGAGATCAATGGAGACATGGATGTGGCCTCCCCCACCTGCATTTGAAGTAGATGCTGGTCACAACCAAGCTGTCTACTGCAGGATTGCCTGGCCCCTTGGCTGGGCATCTCTTATTTCCTGCTCCTGTTTTACCAGGTGTTGAGGGAAGGTCTAGTCAGCAGGGCACACCAGGAAATGAGTATTTTCAGACTATGATGTCAGTTGTAAAAAAATAACTTGGGATCATGTTCAGTACAGAGATTCAGGTCATGTCTGCTATGTTCAGTTACAGTGAAATTCTAGGAAGAAAGTATGACATCTTTCACTATTGTTTGGTCTTAAGGAAGCTAGACATTACAAAGAAAAGAAAAAGTCTGGGAGATGTCTCAGTTACTAATGCCTGCTGTGCACAAGGACCTGAATTCAGAGCCCCATAACTGATATTAAAAGCCTGGTGTGTTGGCATGCCCCTACACCTCCACTTTGAGGGAGGTAGAGATGGGAGGGACTTGAGCCATGCTTTCTCAGTAAACTGTTGTGCTCTAGCCCATGAGAGACCTGATCCCAAAGAAGCTGGATGGTGTCACCAAGGGTAATGTCTGCAGTTGTCCTTTGACCACTCCCACATGCATCATGCAGGCACACACAATGAGTGCGTGTGTGTACATGACACGCAAACACATCACACTCACACATACACAAAGATGGGAGGAAAAAGGGAAAGGCTTAAGGTAAATTGTAAATTTACCAAAAACATAAAGACATAAAGAAAAGCCAACTCCTGAAAAGACACATTTCTTACAAGTCACCTTAGCAAGCAAAAACAGTTGGTTTAAGTCTCCCCAAACAGGGCAGGCTGAGTGGCGGATGCTATGAGTGCCTCTCACCGGGATTACAACCTCACAGATTCTCAGTTCTCAGTTCCTCTATGGGCCTGCTCTCTCCAGGCTCTGCCACACTCTCCTCCAAGGCTGATCCTGAGTCCCAGCAGTGTTCTGCTGCCTTCCAGAGAATGGTGTCCCCAGGAGAGAGGTGCAGAGCGGGGACAGATGGGCTCTAAAAGGAAGGAATTACCTGACCAAGTCACAATTATTACAGGTCTCTGGGTTCATTGTCAGTCGGAGTGGCAGTTGAAGGCACAGCAGCTGGGACAGATGGCTTATCTCCAGCTAGTGTACTAATGGGATCTCAGCCAACTCAAATCTTTTCTTCCCTCTGGAAAGAAATAGAAAAAGAAAAGACTCAAACAGTTGTCAATTAGTCAGCGTTAAAGGGGAGGAAGCATCATTTCTACAAAGGGTTCATTTGTCTGCTTGCTTCTAATCCCCACTTTCAGTTTTTTTTTTTTAAAGCAAAGATTTTGTTTATTTATTGTAACTCCAAACATGTTTCGGGTGAAATGTTCAACCTAGAAAACACCCCATGCCAAATCTTTGTTCCACGTGCGCTTACAACACAACCTTCTCACAACTAGACCATTTTAATCAAGTGGTTAGCATTTTAATTAGCCAAGACTTCTCCCCCTGTCACTACTCCAAGCTGTGATTTGCAGTGCATTCTCCTGTTACACAGTTCGTTGTAACAAAACAAGAAAGGGTTGTTGGTATTTCTATGTCAGAACATTCCTCAAATAAAGTGCACTCACGGACCCGGCTTAAGAACACCAGGAAGACGAACCATCTCAAACATTCATGTCTTCAGGTGCCATGCTGTGCCCAGAGGGCAACCTTCACTGGATGATGAGAATTCAAGCCCACAGTAGGGACAGACAGCAGCACTGGCTCAAGAGCTGTGTACACACACTTGTACAATGGCCACTATGATCGCTAAACAGGAAGTGTAGCTCTGTAGTGCTTGACAACTGACAAGTGATGCTGGATTTACAGAGATTTAAATTGTACTTACATTTCAACTCCATCTCAGTTACTTTTTTTAAAATTAGGTATTTTCCTCATTTACATTTCCAATGCTATCCCAAAAGTCCCTCAGACCGTCCCCCCTACTCCCCTACCCACCCACTCCCACTTTTTGGCCCTGGCGTTCCCCTGTACTGGGGCATATAAAGTTTGCAAGTCCAATGGGCCTCTCTTTGCAGTGATGGCCGACTAGGCCATCTTTTGATACATATGCAGCTAGAGTCAAGAGCTCCGGGGTACTGGTTAGTTCATAATGTTGTTCCACCTATAGGGTTGCAGATCCCTTTAGCTCCTTGGGTATTTTCTCTAACTCCTCCATTGGGGGCCCTGTGATCCATCCAATAGCTGACTGTGAGCATCCACTTATGTGTTTGCTAGGCCCCGGCGTAGTCTCACTAGAAACAGCTATATCAGGGTCCTATCAGCAAAATCTTGCTAGTGTATGCAATGGTGTCAGTGTTTGGAGGCTGATTATGGGATGGATCCCTGGATATGGCAGTCTCTAGATGGTAAATCCTTTTGTCTCAGCTCCAAACTTTGTCTCTGTAACTCCTTCCATGGGTGTCCATCTCAGTTACTTAAAAGCAGTAATATCTGAAGGGTTCATTCGTTAAGTTTCAGGTTTTATCCTTTTAAAAATCATAAATGTCAGTGTCTCTGGCTGGTGAGAGTGTGTGTCCTGAGCTCAATGTGAAAACAGTGGTGTGACTGTATCACAGGAGCAGGTAGGATGTTTCTCTGTCCCCACCCATCTGAACTCCTTCTGAGATACATCCCCTATCTACACGAAGGCACACCTTCCTAGTAATGGCAAACTAATGAATACAGGTCCCGTTCCTTTTCTGTCTCCTTCACTTGGATTTTGAATAAAATGGTGACATTCCTTTGCATCCACCTTTTCAATGGATCCACGTGCTTCCTCCCTCATCACGGTCATTTCAGTGTTTGGACATTGCACTGTGATTACATTCGGACAGCACAATAGTCAAGCACCTACCTGGGTTTCACGTATCACAGTCTCTACCCCCATATATTTGCTTTTGTTTAAGGGTGTCAGTCTCCTGCTGAAAGGACTAGAATGACTATCCACAGGTCTGCGGAACTCTCAGGAAGATGGCCTTTGCTCTTTTCCCCCAGGACTCCTTCACTCCATTTTCCTGGGGATCATCCACCAGAAGTCACATCTCTTTGCACATGCTGTGTTCTGCTTGCAAAATTCTTTGTTCACTCAGAACCATTCCCCTGTGTCAGCAGCATTAACTTGCATCGTCTCATGCAAATGTCTTTTACCCATGTGCCAAAACAGAAAAATCACGTGACAGCTACACTTTCCAAGACTATTTTAAAATTTTCTCCTGTGCAAGACTTAACTTAGGGAAATACCCTCCCTTAATGAGTGCAGGAGCTTTGCCCTTCTGCTCTTCTGGTGCTCGCATCTGCCCCCTTTGCCTCTTTCTTGCTCACAGAGTCCAGAGCTCCCCATGAGGTTGATGTAAAACATCTTCATTCAGTGCTGTTACAGGTATCATGTGTTAGCCTGACTCCCAGGATCTCAATCATTTCTCCTCAAACTGTGCACATCTAGTCTTTTTCTTTATTGTCACACCTGGTAAAAATGAACACTTACATTAAGGGTGTGTATAAACATGTGTGTGCAGACTCTAGGGTTGATACACTGACTTTGAAATTATACCTTTACACAGCTCTTCCACTTTCTGATCCTAGTAACAACAGGCATTTTCAGAGCTTGTTATGATCTTGATTGTCGCACAGCTTCAGAAGGACCGCACCAGGCCAAACAGTTCCACTTGAGGTTTATTGAGAGAGAGTGGGGCAAGGTGGCGGCAGAATGATAGGGTGGAGGGGAGGGGGAGAGATATAGATCAGGGGGGCCTTTCTTTGACATAGTCACAGGTAAAGGTGGGAAGTGAGTCAAGAGGATTCTGGGAATATGGTGGCTGTTGCCTTGGCAACAGGTGTGCGGATGGTACCTATGTGATGTCACTGGTTTCTCAGGTCCTGATACTAAGCTGACTCAGTTTTCTACAACAAATGATTCTTTTAACAGTCTCTTCTCAAATTAGAACATCTTTACAGGCAGAAATAACTACTACTTAACTGCTCTTAATTTTTAAGCCACTTATAGAAATATTGCTGGTATATAAATGGCTATATAATATCATCAACTCAGTGAGTCTGAGGATAAATATCTATTTCTGAAACCATGACCAGCATCAACCCATGCACATGTCCATTATTTTCCCAAGACTTGTTCCACCATATTAGTATTACTAGGCTGTTGGTTTTGGTAGTTATGGTTGTCAGAACAGTAAGCATTGTATTTGTTGTCTTAGCAAAATTACAGCACATTACACGAGCAGGCTCTATTCATAGCTCATATGTTTAAGGACAGGATGCTTTGACAGCTGCCATGTTACTCCATGACCACCATAATTGGCTCAGAGAAAGACAAGTGTCCCATTTCTGGGTGAGATGGGGTGGTAGATTTTAAACAACTGTTGATTGGTCTTAATGTGTTATTACTACATGTAACTGTAGAGGCTACTGCATAAGAGGATTGAGCAAGGGACAATAATTACATGATGAGGTGGGGCCCAAATCTATCATCTGCTTAAAAAGAATTAGAAGATCACACACACACACATACACACACACACACACACACACACACACACACACACACACGCAGGTGCATGTGTGCACACACGCCCACACATGCATGCAGTACCTGTGGAGAGCAGAAGAGGTTGTTTAGTACCCGGATCTGGAGTTAAAAGTGCATGTCAGATTGCAGATGTTGAGTGTGGAGTCTCTACAGAATAAGACATGTTTGTAACTGCTCACCAGTCTCTCTAGCCCAAGAAAATATTCTTACTATAAGCGAGGGTCAAAGCTGAGAGCTAAGGTATCTATGGTACTGCTGAGCTCATAGTTCTGTCACATCATGCTGAAGCTGTATACTGTACATTCAGTGTGGCCCTCTCATCTTGAGATGGAAACATTGTGTCTCCATTTCACGGGAGGTCGATCTTTTTAACACCATTCCTGAAAGAATCCATTTCACAGGAGGAGTATCTGGACAGTTTTAGATACTGCTTAGGACTCCATTTCTGATAAGAACTATCATTTTAAAGCCATAATTACAAGTGATAAGTGTTTGGCGGCATCCCAGCAAATATCACTTAGTACTTCCAAACAGTTACATATTGCATACAAGTTCTGTGAGACTGTCCAGAAGGTACAGGCCTAATGGCCATTCATTTCCTCTCTATAAAGATAGATCGTGCCGTGAGTCTAGTGAGGCTGCATGCTTACAGAGAGAGTTACACTTGTCATCTCTGGTGCAGTGTTCTGAAGACCCTGGTCCAGGAGACCTGCTGGTGCTTTCCTCATTATCCCCACTCTGTCCAGAGGCAAGTATCATCCCTTCACTAACCAAAGAACAAGAGAGAGTGCCACCAAAATAGCCTTCATTCTCTGTGACCAAATAAAATATTCTAGCAATATTCTAGGAATCATTTCACTCTCCACCCTCTCCTCCATCTCCATGGCCCAGCTTAGAGCCAGTGATGGTAAAATATAGAAGTTGGACCATGCTCCCACTGTCACATGTGAGCGGGGTACTCTGGAAGTTATGTGGGTTTAGAAAGTCAACAAAAGTCATCAAGTGTATCTGTAATGTCACACACTAACACACTGAAGTCATAGACATAAAAGTAAGAAGAACTGCTGGGAAGAGGAAGGGTTCCCAGGTTAAGAGAGGATGACAGAGATGGATATCATCGAAGTACACATATGTGTGAAAGATCAAAAGAATAAATTATAAGCAAGATTTTATAGAAATGCAGCCAGGTCTGGGATGCCCATTTTTCTTCTCCATTTGGATCAACCCTGTTAATTTTAAATGTGGGTGTGTATGTGGACACGAGTAGAGTGTATTTGTATGTTTACTCTTGACCCAACCCTCACATGTCCAAATTACTAGTGATTTCTGTCAGTGATAGGTACATACATCATAGGATCTGTAGAATTGCCCTTGATGGTAGTTAATGACAAAACCCTTGAAAGACACAGGCCACATGTGGAAGAAGCTGGCATCTCCAAGTCATGGACCTGATCATGGAGTCAGAACTCAGACCTGAATTTTGACTCAGGACCTCACACTGGCCTGGCAAGCACAATAACACTGAGCCCTATACCCAGCTTCCCATAATTATCTTTATCTTATTATATGTATATGTTTTCCCACTGTAATACACTTTCATACACAACAGATTTCAGACTTTTAGCCTGAATGGTTGCATCTTCTATTTCTGAGTTTCTTCTTTTTTGCCGTGGCTTCTGACTTCTTTCCAAGGTCACGTGGTTTTCTGGTGCGGAACTTGGCTGCAGCAATGTCCTTGCTCCCCTTACCCTTTGTCCAGGTGAAATATTCCATGACTTCCAGAACGCCCTTGAATTCCAAGACAGATGGAGCTTTTGTTCCTAGAAGACCCTGAGGTCTGGACAGCTGCTCAGTGCTGGGCATGCCAGGGCAGAGGCTTCACACCTGAGCTGGAAACCCTGTGGTAGAAGTCTAATTTGGAAGTCCAGAGAGACTCATCCTTTCAGAGTGTTTGCCCTCCAAACGCCCCGTGACCCTTTGATGCTGTCTGCTCTCCCAGGGTGAGAGCTGACCAGTTTTGCAGGTGGAGAGGTCTCACTGTCTTTAATCCTAGAATAAATGTGTCTCCACTTTGATTGCTTGTTCATGAATTCTAAAGGGAAGGAAATTGCAAGTAACAATTCAGGTCATCCCAAACTATCAGGGCTCCGGAGACAAGCGCTCTTAGGAAGGCACAAATCAACTTGCAAATTTGGGAAAAGCTTATTATCTCAGACTTGCTCACCACAAAGGCAGTTGTATCACAATCCAAAATGGCCATAAACACCCCCATGTTTTGAAGTGAAAGGGTAGGGAACGTCCCCACTACTTGATTGTGACTTTGGCCCTTCTCCCTGGTTGGACCACCTCCCTATCTTTTATGGTCTCAGCTAAGAAAGCTCCTCTTGGCACAGGAATGAAAGGTGATTCTCCTGCCCACTCATCACTGACTCTGGTGAGCCACAAGCACTCCAGGTTAGTACCCCAGGTCTGAGGCACAACCCTGCCAGCTCCATAAAAATTCCCTGGGGATTTTGACCTCCACGCAGGGTGAGAATTGCTGAAGATGGGGATCTCTGAAAGAGGAGCCAATGTAGACTTCATGGAGATGAGTCACTCATATGAGGTTCAGATTATAGTCCACTCACTTCTTCCCTTAATGTGAAGCAGACACTTGTACTAGTACTAGGCTGAATGCATAACTGGCGTTGAGGCTGGAGAAAAGTACTTTGTCCCTAATTCATGAACTTGCATCCTCACTGGGCATGTTAGAGGATGTTACAGTCTGCTGTCTTCATCAGTTCAGACATAAGCATAGAGATGGTGATGTCCATTCTGCAAGACTATGAGGAGCAACAATGAGACTCGAGCAAATGTCTGAGGTATACTGAGTTCAGTGAATAAGAGCCCTCACTACAAACATGCACTCACATGCACACACACACACACTCATATACATTCTGACATGCACAAACACACAGAGACAAAGAAACTCATATTCAGAAACACACAGACACAAACACACATATATACACATAGACTCACATGCACAAACAGGTGCAGGAGATACATACCTAGGACCATCAGTCCCCTACACACACACACACACACACACACACACACACACACACACACACACACACACACACACACACACACTCATGAACAAACATACACAGACAAATACAGTCATGAATACATACATATACTCACATGTACAAACACTCAGAGATACACTCACATATACACACCACACTCACATACACAGATACATCTTGCTTTTATACTCTACTTGCAGTGTTGTGTATAAATATATCTAATCGTAAAGTATAAATAAAAAGTTTTATTTACCAAGCAGACAATGTGTTAATTGGAAGAATCACAAAGCTGGGAACATCTAGATGTTTGCATTGTTCTGGTTTGGGTACAATGATGGCAAGAGTAATAATGTCAACTCATGAAATGCAAATGTTGTGAGTGCTGTCTGTTGCGTTTTTCCTCCAGAGAGCCTCACAGTTGGATGGTATCACACTGCTGTGATAAACCATACGAGCAACTTGAGGGTTTGCCAGAGCATGTGGAAGGATGGGCTCGGTCTATAGAAAGTGGGCCTGTTAACCCTACTTGCTAGAATTCTGGAATGTGTGCTCTCTGGAAAACTATTTTCCTTAGGACTCAGGAGCTGAGCTGGCAATTACTTCGTGCCCAGTTCAGCAGAAATGAACACATGTACAGAGGTCCTTGAAAACCAGCCTGCAGAGTTACCCTGTGCTTGTAGGGTATGCATGGTCTCTGCATGAAGAAGCACCCACTTTGTGACTTTTGTAAGGCTGCACTCTAGGGAGAGTAGAGTCCCTACTTAGTATCATTTATCTGGGATTAGTCCCAACCAAGTGACATATTTAATCAGGGAACGATATTATAGTTCAGCCTTAGCATTTGGCCAAAACATTTCCCCTTTCTGACTTAATCTAGCTGAAACAGGAATCTTTGGTGTTTGGGGATGGATGATATGAGTTTCTGCGTGGTGGAAGGCCTCTACTGTGCCCTAGAACAGCCAGCCAGAAGCTTGCCTGGGAATCTTGAAGCCAGGGTAAGGACCACAGCTGCTGTAAGCATGGAGTAAGTGGTAGCAATACCAGAATCCTGAAGCCTCTTCCTTCCTTAGCCCTGAGCATCCTCCAAAGCTACAGGCCAAGGACTCATTGAACACTTTTGTTTACAAAAGGAGGTCGAAGCTTGACACCTGGCTCCTGTCACCCATATACTCTATTATTCTACGTGTCTGCCACTTCTGGCCTATATAAAACTTTTTGAATCGATGCATGGCCCTTTGCTTCAAATCATGCTTTGAAGAGAAGCAGCAAAGAAGGAATATATGCTGTTTTGTAAATAGAATTCATTTCTTCTACACCTGTTCTCCTAAGTTCCATAGGGGCCCTGTATGTTAAATGCTGAGAACCTTGCCTTGTCTTACAGGATGCCTGTTCTCAATTTTCTTTTTACCTCCCAATTAAGCTGTCATGGCTGAGCAGTCTAACCTTGGGTGCAGTGGTAATTGGCCTTCTACCATCTAGTAGTGTTGATTTCTCAGGAAACAGTAAAGAGAGGCAATGTAACCCCGTCTGCCTTGTAAAATTCAGTGCTTGTGTCTAGTACATGCCAATTACGCATGGCTTCAACATGGCCATTAATCTCACAACAAATGGAGACTTGAAATGAAAAAACAAAAAAAAGACACAATCAAGAAAAAAACAAACAAACAAAAAAAACAAAACACCAAACACAAGCAAACAAATACCCAAAAACTCAATAACTCATAGAAACAGACAAAATTGGTATTGAATGTTTGGCTTTATATTTAGGATAGCTATGAACCCACATGTGTGAAAGCAAATGCCAGCCTTTGTGCTGGGGACTTGCTGTAGTGGAGTCTTATGTGTCCTGTGTATGAGGAGAGGGGAATGGTTGGAGTAGAAGGTGCTAGAAGGGCTGGGGTGAGCTACTTCTCACTTGGAGCATCTCTTCCTTTGGTCTTTCTGACTATGAAGACTCTGGATGGGGGCAGGACACCTAGTCTGTGATAACAAAGCTAAAACAGCAATACCTGTTGCAGGCTTACTCCAAATGGAGCTCTAGCTTCACATGAGGACACAGGATTAGTGTTGGCCACTCCAGAATCCCAGAGCTTTTGCTGTCACATACCTCGTGTAATAAATAAGGTTATACAAGATCTGTTTCCAACGTCTCATCTAGGCGTTCACATCCAAGGTGAAGATCAATTTCAGAGCATTTCCAATATCTCATGAGGCCTAAGAGATGTTGTAAAGAGGATAAGATTGCAAAGAGAGGTTAGCCCTGTGCTCTTCCCCTTACAAGTCTTTAGTTTGGATCGGTAAGACAAAATGTCTTTAAGGAACCTACTCTGCAGCACACTTCCTCCAACAAGGCCACACCTATTCTAGTGTGATCTCACACTTCCTAATCAGTCTAAGTAGGGACACCCTCTGATGACGAAGCATTCAAATAAAGGAGCACATGGGGGCCACTCTTACTCAAACATCACACACACACACACACAATAATAATTGAATTCACATAGGATCTCCATATTGCCAGTGACTGGAGAGTCTGCAGCCTTGAGAAGGTAAATGGCAGGGCCTGCATTAGTCAGTGGAGCCAAGAGCTGGTCCTTCCTGTGTTCGACTCCTGAGTCAGGCTTCTGTTAATCCAGATGGACTCATGCAGCTCTGATTGACAGCTATTTTGACTTCACGGAATTAAAAGCAAGACAATTCTTTCTTAAGTTCAGTTATTGCCTGGTGATCCTTGAGTCTAAAGGAGTGACAGATGCCGGGTGCCTGAAGAGTCCTGCCTGACGTGGGGAGTTGGGAGCAGGGCCTCTGATCACAGTGCATGGGGAATGGCTTTGCTCCTAATCCCCTTGGATTCTGATTTCTTTGGGTGTCTGTTCTGTCAGGGCCTGGGATGTTTCAGAATTGCTAACTGGAAAGTATCTGTGTCACAACTTCTTGTACGCTAGAAAACATGAGCTGTGTTTGAACAAGAACAGCTCCTATAATGTCTGCCCTTTTCTGAAGAAAAACAGTGGAGTGGATGGAGAGGTGCAGAGGGGAGATCTATGGGGAGGGCCTTGGGGGGAGAAGGGAGGGGTAACTTTGGTCAGGATGTAAAAAAGAAAGAAAATTGATGTATTTATATAAAATATATATTGTATAAAGAGGGGAAAAAAAAGAAGAGTGTTCCCTTAGGCTCCCATATTTGAATGCTTAGTCATTAAGCAGTGGTGTTGTTGGGAATGATGAGGAGGTGTGGCCTTGTTGGAGGAACTCTGTCACTGGGGGGAGGCCTTAAGGCTTCAAAAGTCTCAGTCAGTCCCAGGATCTCTCTCTTCTTCCTGTTGCCTGTGGATCCAGATGTAGAACTCTTAGCTATTTCTCCAGCGCCATGCCTGCCTGGATGCTGCCATGTTTCCTGCCATGCTGACAATGGACGAAACTTCTGGAACTGTAAGCCAGCCCCAATTCAATGCTTTCATGGACAAGGGTTGTGGTGATCATGGTGTCTCTTCACAGCAGTAGAACAGTGTTTCAGACAACATATACAATCTTTAAAAAATTGCTGTGTAGTAAGCATAATTTTTAAAACAAAAACCAATAGTTTTTTTTTCCTTCAAAGTATGGAGGAAAATATAAGAAAAACCCAAAGGTACTGAGGCTTCTGAGGTGGCTGGACGTAACCTGGGTCAGGTGGAAGTTGAGTTGCTGGCTCTTCTCAGCACACACTGAGTGGCTGTCGACGTATTGGTTCAGACGAATGTGCCGGCAGGTGTAGATGTGTATGCTTGTGTGTGGAAGTCAGGAGTCATTCTGGGGTCGTTCTTTTGGTACAACCCACCTTGTTCTTTGAGACAGGGTCTCCTGCGAAGACCTATGGCTCACCAATTAAACTATACCGCTTGGCAGTGAGCTCAGAGATCTATGCTCACCTCTGTCTCCTTAGCACAAGGATTACAAATGCATCCCACAGGGCCTTGCTATTTCCCCTGGCTTCTAGGGATAGAACCAGGTCCTCATGCTTGCCCAGCAAGTACTTTATCCATAGAGTCATCTCCCAGCCCCCAACTTTGTCTAATTATGATGGAGTTCTGTCCCTTCAGTCTTACTTTGAAGTACCTTCGACTTCAGTGACAGGTGGTTTGAAAAGGAGCTTCAGGGGACCTTAGAATCTAGCAGAACAGCAAATTTCCCAGAGAGAATGACACTTCAAAAAAACCGATTAAAATGTATAAACATTGACACCTTTTCTACTTGAGGGGACAGGAAAGGGGGAAGGATTTTCTTATTTCTGGGAATTTAATCCAAGCTGCCAGCTTTGCTTTCTAAGAGCGCAGATAACATCCGAGCGCTGGAGCCTGCACTGCACATGCGGACAGGGAACTGCCAGAGGAACACCAAACTCTGGCTCTGGTGTGGCAGCTGACCATGGACCTGAAACAGGCATCTGGCCACTGGACAAATGCAGACAGAAGCACTGGACAAATGCCAGGCCCTAACTGGGTGTGGCAGCTGGCCACAGCCCTGGAACAGATGTCCAGCAGAAAACTCTCCTGCCTTGGTACCATAGTGCTGTTTGTATTAGACATGGTAGTTTGTGAACTAGGATTTTCCTGAAACAATCTGAATGGGTGTTCTAAAATTTTATATTCCTCTACGTACACCCACTTTACAGAATTCTACATTGGAATTTCCCATGAAAATATGGCTTTTTAACTGCATTTCCATGCATAAGTTTGCAACATCATATTCTGAGATGAAATATGCCTCCAAAGAAAGCATTTTTTCCCTCTGTAAGCCAGAAAGAGACTTTGATGCTGGGGACCTGTGAGGAAAGTCTGAAAAAAAAAAAGGGCAGGCTTTTGTACTAGGGAGACATGGATAGAGCTTCAGTCAGGATAGATGAGCACATTTCCTGTCAGTGCCAACTGCCGGAGGCTTCTGCCTCCCTTCCAAAGGGGCACTTGCAGACACTGCCTCAGAGACTTGGAGTCAAATGACCTCTGCCCTGGCAGGTTCCTGATTATTCACAAGCTCACCTCTGAGACTGGGCCTTGGAAACTGAACTCACTGGCATGGTCAGGGGCTGGGAGGTCTGATTTCATATTCTTGAAGAAAAGTATTCATATATAATGATCTCATAAGACAATGTGTTCCAGTGTAATGAATTTTCACTGTATTCACTCCTCAGAGACCTCCTTAAGGCCCCCCTTCTCTAGGAGTCTCCTTTCTATTCTGGAGTGGCCCCCCCTCTTTCATGCTTGCCCCTCAGCTGCTCCTTCTTAGCTGTTGATGCCACCCCAACTCAGGGGCCAGTGTCTGGGGAGGCAAAAAATCCCTTTTTCTGACTTCATTCCATGGCTGGGGTGCCTCCCTGACCTGCATGATAGCCAGCTCTGGTCTTTCTTGAAAGCAGAAACAAGGAAATTAGTCCACATCTCAGCACCTGGGGTGTTCCTGCTACAATATGATTAGATGTTGAGATTATTTCCAATGTCTCAATGAAATAAGTCTGGGGTGTGGGCATATTCAGAGTACTTAGCCAGAATCTCCATGGAGTAACAGTTTCATGAGGAGTATGTTTGAGAAGAACGAACGTCATAATGTCAGGGTTAGCAGATCTCATCTGTGTCCTAGCAGTTGGGATACTGAAAAGCAGGAAAACCACCATGAATTTGAAGCCAGATCACATAACGAGCCACAGATGACTCTGGACTAAAGAGTAAGGCCCAGGTGAGCTTGGCTACATCATTAGACCTTGTCACAAATACATTCAACAACAACAATAACAACAATAACAACAAAACACAAACATTTTAGAAAAAGGACTTCAGTACTACTTTTCTTTCCAACAGGGATGACTGATGCAGACTTCTGATAATTTCCCACATTGTTCAGGGTCACTGTTTTTCAGAGATGTAGCCAGATGTTTCATGCAGACAGTGGTAGAACATTCTCTCCTAGAGCTCTCCGGGATTCAAGGAGTTATAGATGTCAGCACACTGCTGAGTGCATAGCAACACAAACAGGATTTCTACATGAACTCAGGCTTCAGACCCTGGAATGTTCTAGAGAGTCAAATGTGTATATGCACACTCAGAACTGAACCTGGGGTCTCCATAAAATTTCTCACACTCGCTTCGTTTGAAATTGCCCTGTAGCCTCAGCAAACCTTGAGCTTTTGATCCTCCTGCCTCAGTATCCTGAGCAAGCTGGTCCTGTCAGACCTGCCTCCTTCTGTTTGGATGTTTTTTTTTTGTTGTTGTTGCCTTTGTAACACAAAATGACCTAGAACTCTGATCTTCCTGTCTTGTCCTCATCTAGGACCACAAGTACACTACAGTGTAGCTGGTGACCTTTCTCTAACCAATAAACCATCTGTCAAATGGAGCTGCTTCCTTGCAAGTGTGAGGAGTGAAAAGTTGTTGGCAGGGAGAAAGCGACCCTGTGTGAAGATGCTTATATCTGCTCTTCCTTGCAAGTTAGAAAGAAGAAGGCAAGTGTCCCATAGTACAAATGACCTAGGGCTTTGTGGGAAGAGGGTAGGAAGATAGCACCTGAGATACCAGCATGAACTTGAGGGCCCAGAGCCCCCCTCTCGCTAGCTCTGTAAGTATGAGTGATCTCTTAGCACTAGGTCCTCAGGCTGCTAATCTATAGACCAGTATGAGACACAGGCTCCCTGAGGTGGGCATGTGCTGGTGCAGAGCCCTTCCTCAGCATCACAGTAGGAAGGAAGCATGAGGTCCTCATGGTCTCTTGTGGAGTTCAAAGGCCAGAGAGGTAGGTGGACATGGTAATGTGGCCTCCTAGGTGTCAGTGGGAGTAACCTGGCTAAGGATTGGATGGAGCACTTCTTCTAAAGTGACTCTTCTGTGGCTCCCAGACAATTTGGGGCAGTTGTATTTAAATAAATAATAATAATAATAGTAATAATAGTAATAATAATAATAATAATAATAATAATAATGGATGTCCATCACATGCCAGACACTGAGCACTCTGGGAATGCATGGTCTTTCTTTATATCTGGGAGCTTCACACAAATTCACCAAATGACATTCCTTTGAGTTCAGTTTCGTGTGTCTTTGTATCCAGGAGATATTAATCTATGGCCAAATGACTGGGCCTTCATGTCCTCTGGCACAGCTGGCTCTGCTGGCCTGCTTCTCTGTATGGAAACATTTCCATTCCTGCAAGGCACCAGACTGAGGAACATGGGAAATCTTACACAGACCCTCTTTCATGATCACAGGAGTGATGCTGAACAATCAGGTTTCTAGTCCAAGGGGTGGTATTATCTCAGCAGGGAGAGGGAGAGAATGAACTGCATTATCTTGCACAATGTACCTCTAACATGCTTTGCCCCTGAGCTCTGAAGGCTCACATGTCCAAACGTTCCTGCAGGGCTGTTTCCCCTTCTCCTAGTTAGTACTTGTACATAGCGCTATCTGTGTCTCCCTTCCCAAGGTGATCTAGCATGAAGGAGATCTAAGGTAGATAAGCTGGGGGGGAGAAGCCTCCTAGTTTGGTAAGAGAGGGCACATGAGTCCCTTAGGCAATATTTAAGCCAGTCTTCTATTGAAGTTCCTGTTTTGAAAGAGTCACCCATAGTTAGTGTCACAGCAGCATACAGGATCCATTCTATATTAACAATGCACTTCAGAAATGAACATTTGAGTCTTCACAGACAACAAATTCCCATGTACTCTCTCTGAAAGCAGCAAGAGGAACTGGCTTAGGGTTTCTGTGTCTCAAACGGGACACTCTAGGGCCAGGTTTCTGGATGCAGATATTCTTCAGAGAAAATCCTTTAATTTCATGGACAGTGCAGAAACTAACTCTCTCCTCTTGCAGGCACAGTCTACAAATATCTCAGATAATGACATGTGAATTTTCAGTAATGGAAGAAAGGTCTCTACTAATTTTTGTATTTATACAATTAGATTATAAAGATTTTACAATTCAGCAAGGCACATAGGAAGGTTTAATGAAAGCCTAGCAAATCGTTTATGCCTTTTAAGATCATTTGGAAACTATTGAAATGAAGACATTGTTCTGTCTCTGCTGGAAGCGATAATGAAAATTATCTCACCAAACTCAAGTTTATCTTTTACAAAATGTTAGAAGTCTCCCATGAAGAATATCAATGTGCAATTATAGAAACTTAAGTATGTAATGCACAAAACAGACAAAGAAGTCAGTTTTAAGAAGGGCAGGATTTGCTATAGTTCCCTGGAGAATCAGATCCACGAGGAGAGAGAGCAATCACATTCAGATGCAGACAGTCTCCCAGGAAGGGGAGTGCTGGAGTTCTAGTGAGATGGCTTGCAAGCCAGGAGCAGAAAAATCCAAGGGCAGAAGAAAGGTGTTACAGATCACACATAGAGGTCAAGCCTGCCTGGTCTAGATTCATTTCTGTTGCTATAACAAAGACCCAGACATACAGCAATGTAGAGAAGAAAGGATGACTCTGGCTAATGCTCCAATGGACACAGTCCATTGCTGCAAGAAAGTCAAGACAATAACTTACAGCAGCTGGTTGCATCCATGATCAAGAGCAGAGTGAATAGACCTGGATCCCTGTTTGCTTGCCTGTTCTCAGTTGACTTTCTTCTTGCTTATTCTGCTCAGGACCCTGCAGCTAAGAAAATGAGTTGCTCTCAGTGGGTGGGTCTTCCTATATCAGTTAACAGTCAGTACAGTCCCCAGCCCCATAGGCTTCCTGATCTAGATAATTTGTCATTAGGACTCTCTTCCACATAGCTCTCGGTTGTGTCAGGCTGACAATGAAAATCAAGTCATATTCTACCTACCCTCCCTGTACGTTTTCACCCAGGCCACAGATTCTTGGGTGATATGACTTACCTCAGTGAGGGGTCTCCACCTGACCAGAGCATCTCACCTTCAGGAGCACCCTCGCAGACACCACAGGAGGAATACTTCATCAGTGTTCTGTGTGACACTTGTCCAGGAAGAATACTTTGTCAGTTGTGTAAATTTACTCCAGGATGTCTAAGCACTGCGTCTCTCTGGGCCACACAGGATAAAGGAGTGTTGTCTTAGGTCACACATTAAATCCAGATATGTCCAGCCTGCAACTCACAGGTTGCAAGAACATCTGTTGAAAACATCAGCAAGGTGTTGTCATTAATGAAGCTCACATCTCAGAAAACCTCAACTGCAACACAAGGAAAAATAAATAACAACAACCAAAAAATTCTTGTAATGTTTAAAGTCAGTGTACAGTTCTGTTAGGCTGCATTTACAACTACCAAAGAAGTAGGGGTTGGTTGTCCTTGAACTTAATCAGAGCTGGATTCTTCCCAGCCTTTGGCCCTTTCAGCCCTTCAGCATCTTCGAGATCTTCCTCCACCCAACTCCTCTTCAAATGATCCCTCTTCACTCCTTCATTGTGACTTTCTCTATATGCTCTAACAAAGCAGGGTTCTTTATGCTCTATCAGTAAAGATGTTTGCTTCAGAAAGGAGAGCCTCTGCCTCAGTATCTGCGTTTGTGGAAGTCAGGAGCAGCTGGCTTGTTGCCCACACAAATCCTATGGAGTAGAGTGGATTGAGGGTGTTATTCCCATCTCTAACTGTGAATGCTGCTGGCCTTACACTCAACACAAACAGCTTTTGTTCCAAATGATATTCTACTTCCCGACATCGGCACACCAGAGTTCCTGAGGCCACGGGCAGATGCTGAAAAGGGGTGGTGTTTGGGCAAGCACATAAATGGCCGCCTCCAGAGTGTACCCAGAGTAGACCCAGAGCCTGGGGCTTAGGGACACTGTGTCATCCTAGTTTGCTTTTTTTTTTTTTTTTTTTTTTTGATGTCCTGGACACAATACAAGTCAAGCCCTTCCTGGGAGGTTTCATTGGGTGGAGCATCTACAAGCATTGGTGGGAATTATATAAAACAAAACTGGAATACAACTGAAGGTTCCAGCGAGTCTCAGAATAGCTTTCATCTCTTTTGCAGTGGCTGAGTTCAACTATACAAGGGTGAGCTGTCTATAATCAGAAACATATTCCTTGCATTTATTGTGCAACGTAAATAATCCATGTGTGTCGTCACACCTTGCTTAAAAATGGCGCAATGTTCTAAGGAAGGCATGGCTTGGTCAGGCCCTTTTGTCATTTTGCAAACACAATATGGTGATTTCTTATCACTAGGTGGCATAATCTTGTGGGCTCTTTATGTGTGATGCACAGTTGACCTGCATGATGGTAAATATGGCCATGATTGTGACCTGCTGTGGAAACATACTGTGATTGTCCTTCAAGGTGGGAACATGTCTAGCATTTGTCAGCATAGCTCAGTTGTGTGGGCTGTTATCTGCTTATCTTGATTAGCATCTTTGCAATAATAATTTAAAACTATTTGAACAATCAGTATTGAATGAAAACCTTACATATTTTTATGTCCATAAACACAGATTTCTAGATAAAAAAATAAAAGAGTTCCAAGAACTCATTATCAAGGCAATTCAAATCAGAATCCATTTGAACAAGGCAGGGATGTATGCAGTGTGGTTTGCCATGGGAAGTGTTGGATATAGCTCTGCAGAGCATCTGGGGCTGGGGCCTCACACCTCTCAGATAAGAGATAATAACAGTTGTGGCTGGAAAGGGATAACTCCCAAAGCCTTCTTAGAGTTTAGGAAGTAAGAACTGTAAACCCAGTGCCTTCAGTGAGTCTTCACTTTTATAGAAACCCATAACTTCAATATACTAATAAACAGAGAAATGTTATCAAAACCTTTACCAATGTTAGTAAATCAGTTCTGACGATGAACTTTTGTTTTGACATAATTGCTAACCGCATCTTTAGCAAACTTGGTTTCAGGATGAACTATCCTTCCTGGTGTGTCAGGCACAGAATGAACTGACAGTCTAAAGGTGACCTTGCCTCTCTGTCTTAGAAACTAGCCATACAGATGAGTACCTGCATTTAAATGTATTAGTACTTCATGTAGCTACTCATAGGACAGAAAAAAATGGCTAGGAGCTCTTGCAAGGTTTGTATCCATCTCTCATTCCTGAAGTTTCTCTAACCTGCTTTCTCTAAGAGAAAACTTTAGAGCAAAAGATGGAAGTGGGGGCTAGGAGGACAGTAACAATGGAGCTGGCCAATGTTTCAGATAAATGTGACTCTTGGATTCCTAGAGCCTTTCTTCTTCCCAGCTCTCTAAACACAAGTTAAGTGCCCCTAGGAAACATGTTCCAGGGTAGTCAAACATGTAGCTCACATGCCAGACAGCTGCTGGCATTTCCATTTCTGGACAGGCTGTATTTAAATACCATCTGAAGATGTGAGCAGCCACAAAATTTTTGCTCTCTATCTATGTTTAAGACCCAATCAAGGCAGACTTTTAAAAAGCTTGCTATGCTCGCACTTTTAATTTAGCATTAGTGGGACATCTGCGAGCCAGCAGAGACCCTCTCCAAGGGGGAAGGCCTGATTTTGATTTGCTTGGAGTTTGATTATCAGTTGAAACCTCGAATGCAGAGATAGTCATTAGAGCGCTGTGAAGAGCTGTGACAAAAGAGCAGAAGGCTGAGCTACAGAGTCACAAGGGTCACCACTATTTTCCCTGTGTGGTGAAGACTTCTGAATGTACATCAGGAGGTGTATTCTCTGCCTCAGTGAGGAGACCAGAGAACTTTGCACAGTTGGGGACACCAGGATCCACTGGGACCCATCAGGCTGTGCTGAACTGCCTCCCTACACTGTTCTGTGGCACTTTAAATTTTAAGTACATATCCGTTATGTCCAGCATTATGTGGGACATTTTTTCCTTTGGTTTAGTACCTCAAGTGAGATCTTGCCTCACTTGAATTATCATAGAATTCTTCTCTAGGTTCTTCTTCAAATTCATTTAATAATTTTCAGGGTTGATTTCATTGTTTAAAAATCTTAGGCTTTTCGAGTGGACTTTGGTAGATTTGTAAGTGTCAGTGATAAGGCAGAGGGGACAACAAGACATCTTGCTTGATGGAGGGACTTTATGACCAGTGTGCCATCTGAGGTGGATGGGGCTTGGTGAAGAAGGCGGAGCTGGGGAGTCCTGAGAAGCTGGAGTCAGCGTGAGGACTCCAGGAGAGTGAAGGATGTAGAACTAATTCAAAAAAGAAAAAAGGTGCTATCTCTCATCACTACAAAAGACTCACTTAGGGCTTGAGATGGAGTAGATGGCTTCTCTAAAATTCTATCATAGTTTTTCTTTGGAGGAATGGAAAGGTTTAGTAATAATACATAGTTTTGGAATGACTCAGCAAACTCATATGGCCAACCTAAATGGTAGACCTACCCTTTCTGTCTTCTTGTATATTGGATTTGTGAAATAGCCCATAGCGCTTCCTGATTCTCTTTTCCTGTACTTGCAAGGACAGGCATGAGCTCTCTGGATGTAATCAGAGGAAGCTAAGCTCCCAGCTGTCACTGTGAAGTCAGCTAACAAGATAAAAGTCTCTCTGTATTTGAAAAGCATTTGGGTAATTTAGTCCCTAATAGCTTCAGTGTATTTGCTGCTTCAAACATGAAATATATCACATTTTAAAAATAGAAGAAAGGGAAAATAACTCTGTTTACTGTTCGTCCTATTAAACATTGACCATTCCCTTCATAAACTGAGAAACCAAATTAAGGAAGAAACCTTTGATAAAGCAGAACAATGTGACTAAAATAATTACTTTACTTGAGAAAATCCGGAGTAAGGAAGTCAGTATCTAGCAGTCAGTGTAACATTTTCTAGTGTAAAATGAAGCAGCTGGGAGCCTCTTGGGACAAGAGACCCCTAATCAATCACTGTTCAGAGAGAGCTTTGAGTATCCTACAAGACTTAGGATGCTTAACTTAAGTGCTAACCTGCTAACCTGTGTTCTAGTGTAGACATTTTCCTTCAGCGTTAAGGAAACTTCATAGTAAATGGAAAGAATCTATATGTATAAGAACATGTGTTAATATTTCCTCTAGAAATGCCATATCATTACATATTCAAAGGGGTTACAACATTTTGATATTGCAATATTCTGTACTCATCTACACACTTCACATTCAAGAGTTGCATGGTCAAATTACAAAACTTAACAAACACAAAAAAGCACTAACATTTTTTAATTAGATATTTTCTTTATTTACATTTCAAGTGTTATCCCCTCTCCTGGTTTCCCCTTTGAAAACCCCCTATCCCCTCCCCCCCTGCCCCTGCTCACCAACCCACCAGCTCCCACTTCCTGGCCCTGGCATGCGCTAACATTTTAAATGAGTTTATGAGTTTGTATTAGGCAATGCTCACTATCATCTTCATGCAGACCTGTGGGCTGCGGTTTGGGCCTTCCTAAAGTTGATACAAGTGCTAATTAGTTTAACAGATGTTCACAGAATACATAGGACTTGGTAGAGACCATGGTCTAGGAGAGCTCTGCAGAAGGTGATGCCACAACTGGTTCACTGGAATGGATAAGCATTTAACTAGAGATAGACCAAGGAAAAACAAAGAACAGTTGGTGGCAACCACATCCACCCAGGTGTCAAGGTACATGTAATATTAGTGAAGAGGACAATGGAGGTTATAATCTAACCCACATAGGAAGGTCTGAAGGCAAATCTAGTCCTGAGGCTGAAAGAGGTGGCTCTGGAGTTGATGGTTCTCCATCTTTCTCTCTGTCTTTCTCTGTCTCTCTGTCTCTGTCTCTGTCTCTCTCTCTCTGTGTGTGTGTGTGTGTGTGTCTCCCTCGGTCTGTCTCTTTCTCTATGTCTGTTGCTGTCTTTGTCTCTATCTGTTTCTCTCTTTCTCTCTCTGTCTCTCTGTCTCTGTGTACCTCTGTCTGTCTGTCTCTCTCTCTCTCTCTCATACACACACACACACACACACACACACACACACACACACACACACCTGAAGCTTACTGAGGTCTGGAGGTGTGACAATAGAGAGTCACAAGCTGAGGTACTGCTACTACTCTGCTGCTAATGACAACTGACTCTGAGACTTGCTGGGTCAGGCATTCGGTATCTTGCATAATCAATGCCCCTCTTCTGTGAGCTTGCCTCTGAGTCAGATACAATTACTATCCTGATTATTTTATTTAAAAATGTTTATACAATGTATTTAGATCTTACCTTTCCCCAACACCTTCCAGATCTCCCCCACCTCCCTCACACACCCAACTTCTTATTCTTTCTCTCTGTAAAAATATCTAAACACTCCAATATAAAAACAAAAGACCAATAAGATCTCTCCACCCTCCAAAAAAGCCCATGAAAAGTAAAACATGGGGTTTGTTTTCTGTTGGCCACCTACTCCTGAATATGGGCCCTGTCCTGGAGTGTAGCTGAAGTACCCTCTGAGAAGATCTAAATCTAAATGAAGAGACAGGAACTTGGGCAAATCCTCAGAAGGCAGGTGTTTTAGATTCACTCAGGCTGGCCACATAACAGAAGCTCATTTCAATTAAGCCCAGAAGCTATCTTTACCAGATACCTGCTCTGAATCGGCACTTTAGGTTGAGTGTTCTGTCTGAGGTCTGGCAAAGCACCTTACCAAGTCTCAACTTTGATTGTGGGTCTCATCTGCCCTGGTATTTGCCATTTAGTCTGCTTTTCCCACAGGCTTCAATCGTGGTAGGAACTCTTGCTTGTACGCAAGCAACTACAAAGTCAGTGTCCAACACACTTGGGGAAAGGGTGAGCAAGCCAAGGGCTGAAGCAGGCAGTGCCTCAGTGGAAAGACACAAAAGGCCAAGATAGGAAGCGCTTCCATTCTGAGTCCATATACTATAGCAGCCTGAATTCTGCCATCAGACAAGGTTCAAGGTGTTCAGTGAGACATGGTAGGTTGTATCTCAGAAAGATCGGAGAAGGATGTGTGCAAATGGAGTAAAGATGTCAGAGACACAGATTGAAAGCCGATGACAGCCACAAGAATACAGATGCTGAGGCTCTGAACTACGTTGCTATGTTAGCTAATTGTAGGTGTCAACTGTACTATGCCACTAGGTACCCAGATATTTGCCCAAACATCATTCTGGGTGTTTCTAGGAAGTGGTTTATAGGTGAGATGAACATTTAAATCAGTGGACTGAAGTAAACAGCTGGCCCTTTCTGATGGGAACAATCCTCTGGGCGTCCTCTCTAAGATGTGTCATATATTGTCTGTCCCAACCAGGACACAAGTGTCTTCTACCCTGATTTGTAACCCTGACTTGGTTGGAAAAACTCATTATCTAATATAAAACTCTATCCTTAATAGTTATGGTTGACTATATCATCTTATATTTTCCCTGTATCCTATTAGGCAACATCCTAAGGACTGACTAGTCAATATTCATTTTATATTCACCCTTTTCTATATCTAGCAGTCTACTTTGTATTAATGACTTCACAGAAGTCAATTGCTATACCAGCATTTACTATTAATATCTCTTTGGGCCTCTGAGGCAATTATTAATCTTTCTATGCTGCAGATAAAAAGAATCTCAGAGATCTGGAAGAGGAGGAAATATTAGCTGCCAAGACATTAAGTAACTTGCTTGGGGCTGTGATTCATTGAGTCTGAAATTCAAAGTCTAAGCAACCTTCTAGTCTCTTTCTTCATACTCTTTGTAGACAAACAGTTGGTGTGTGGTTTGAATAATTTACTTTTTCCTCAATTAGGAAGACTAAGATTTATCATTTGTTGTGGTATTTCAAAAGTGGTGCCTGGTGCTTGACATGGGAAAGTGGAACAGGTCATTTCTGGCCACAGCACCACACTGACCAAGCACAGGTAGCTAAGCACCACACTGACCAAGCACAGGTAGCTAAGCACCACACTGACCAAGCACACATAGCTAAGCACCACACTGACCAAGCACACATAGCTAAGCACCACACTGACCAAGCACACATAGCTAAGCACCACACTGACCAAGCACACATAGCTAAGCACCACACTGACCAAGCACACATAGCTAAGCACCACACTGACCAAGCACACATAGCTAAGTACCACACTGACCAAGCACAGGTAGCTAAACACTACTAGTATTTTCATGTCATTCACCAGCACAATTCA
Organism: Mus musculus; assembly: GCF_000001635.26. Lineage (NCBI taxonomy): Eukaryota > Metazoa > Chordata > Mammalia > Rodentia > Muridae > Mus > Mus musculus. The sequence continues at coordinate 27,669,347 of NC_000078.6, forward strand.
TGTTTGTTGGTTTAGACACAGTTGCTCATTTGTCTCATTTGTGAATGAACACACATTTTTGGAAACTCCTATTAGCGTCTGATCTGAAGGTGAGCAGTGAAGAACGAGGAGAAAAGACTACCTACTGGCTTGTGGTCCTCAGAACAGTGCCCATGTTGACATGTCTGAGGTGGCGATTCACCTGTCAAACAAACTCCCTGCCCTCCACCTTCCCAGAATTAACAGCAGGAGTTAGTTTTAAGTGGTAATTAGCTCTAATGTACAGCTTGATCCTCAATGCCAGTGTTGGTGATGTAGTGAAGCGGTATCTGAGTGCCTTACAGTGCTTAAAATAATCCAGAGATGGAGTGAGCTAGGCTCTGTCATACACATTCATGCGGCACAGACCCTCGCTGTCACACTGACTGCTGACAACCGAGGTGGCTTACCAGAGTGGCTAGCCCCTCCTAATTTATTTTCTCAGAGGCATATACATATTCACGACACTCTGCTGCCTGTCTGTCACCCAGAGAGGCTCACCCTATCTCCGTATTCCAATTAAGAGAAAATATGCACATTTAGGTAACAGAAGATTCAAAGAATCTTGGTTTTGTTTGTTTGTTTGTTCATTTGTTGTTGTTTGTTTGTTTGTTTTAAGCCTTTCATTCTAGAATGAAGCAACAATTAGCTATCTCTCCTAATGTTTATGCTAAACTGTTGGTCTGTAGACAGTCATGTGTCAGGCTACTGGGATAAAGCATTCAGGAAAAAAATATGTATTGATTCATTTTGGGGTTTTGTGGCTCCACACACTTCTGAGTGTTCTATTCTTTTTGACTTTGGACAAACACAGACATTGCAAAATATGAAAGTGGGGACTGAACAGAAAGCATGTATGTGTCCTCTTTCAGGTTTGCTAACAAAAATCAAGATTTCCCTTCCAATCCATCACAGGGGAGATGCATCCATGCGCTACACCCTACGGTCTTCAGTTCAGATTTTTTTCTCTCTAGGAGTTCACAGTGTTTCCTTAGTATGTAGACAAGTCTGCATGGCTGTGTTGCCCTTGCTCAGGTGGGCGGTAGTCACAGCACCGTAGGTGCCCAAAGGAATTGCTCTTTGTTGATGTAAAAGACTGCGTTTGTGAAGTTGCACAAAGCCGGATGTCTCCTGATTGTGGACACCTACTGTTTCGGATGAAAGTTGTAAGTCTCATCTGCATTCCCTCCTGTGAGGGAAAATAAGTTTAGGTGATGTCAATTATTGTTGAGTAACCGCAGTAAAAGAAGGGATAAGGGCGCAGGCGCATCAGTGTCCTCTGAAAAAAGACAGGGCATATTAAATAGTGAAAAAACATTACACGTTTTTGCAAAGCCTCCACACATCCCTTTTGATCTAACGAGGCTAAGATCAGCTCTGCTCGCAGTATTCATGTCAGGGACACGCTGATTAATTTAATATTCTGATTGGATGAGCGGCAGAGCTTTAACGCCTGTTAACTTTTTGGCAAGTAGCTCTGAGAGGGCGATAATGAGATTAACATCAGGAGACTAGATTTGCTTTTCTGCTGTATTTAATTACTACTTTGACACCAAATAGCACTGCTATGAGTTTTCTAGACAGCACCTTATTAATCCATGTTATGTCACACAGAGGAGCCTACTTTGAAAAACCTGTAGAAAAATGGGGCCTTTATGCCCTGTCCTCTGCAGGAAAGGGAGACACGGGGAAAGCTGGTGCAGTCCGCAGGAAGGGCTTGACAGTCACTTGGACTTCTACCCAGTTCTTTGGTATTATATAACACGGTGCTGAAACCTCATGGTATATTATCAACAGAACAGTTTCATACTTACCGCATCAGCTGATGATAACTTATAACATTTTTAGTTCGCTATGTCTTACTTACCTTAAGGAAGAATGTACTAGAGTGTAGATGGAAAGCTGGCCCAATCTCACACTATATGTGAAGTCTCTTGTATGTTCTGCTGTCAGGGATGGGAATGGTGAAAGGAGCAGAAAGCAGGGGTAGAAATGAGAAACAACTCTCTGTGTAAGAGCTATGTGGTTACATGTATGCAAAATGGAAATATTTTATGAAGAATCAGAAGATATGTCTGAACTAAAACTAAAGGAAGCTGAAGTGAGCTGTCCATCAATGTGTCTGGTTGTGTAGCTGGTAGCTTTGACCTGTCTGACAGACAACTGTATATGGGCAACTCTTTATTGTCCATGGTTAAAATGCTAGAAGAGACCACCGTTGAAGGGTGAGCTGACTGTGTTTCTGATGAGACCCATTTTCCCACAGACAGAGAGCCTAGTCTCTGTGCTCTCCATACTGAGGGGATGGGACAGCACCCTCGGTGTCTTTTTAAATGCTGTGATCTCATGCAGGAGGTGTCCTTGTGGCTGAAAGCCTCTACCTCTTATCGCAACGTAGGTCCCTTTCAGTATAGGGATTTTGAGAAACACAAATGTTTGATTCTAGAAAGGATCACTAATCTAGCACCTGTCTTCAGTATCTTCCAAATTTAAACTAAGTATCTCTTAAACTCTTTCCACATTAGTATTTAATAACTCTACTGTCTGAGATTTTATTTACATCTATAAGTATAAAATACATATACATTAGCAACTTATAATTTAAGTGATTCTACTAGTTCATTTGTCAACTCTTTAAACTCATTCATATTGTTTTGTTGACATGATGTAGCGATTTTTCAATTAGCAATGTATTTGAACGGTTTACAGATGTAGACAAAGATGTGGACATAGTATGGTAGAAGGTAGATTGTGTAGTGGGTTGGAGGTAATGCTGCCTGTATTGTAATGCTAAGTGTGGGCCCCAAGACCTGGAGTCTGCAAATAGACCCTGTGACCCTGTCCCAAATTACTTCTGATTGATGAATAAAGATGCCAACAGCTAATAGTTTGGCAGAAGAGACATAGGTGGGGTTTATTTTTCCTGGGCTTGGGGTTGGAGGAAGAGGAGAAGAAGGTGCAGGAGAGGAGGAAGAAGAAGCAGACACAGGTTAATAGTCAGGAGAGTGTAGCCCTGAGGGCTGCCCAGATGAAACATAGTAAATAATGACTGGAGGTTATTAACAAGAAAATAGATTCTAGCAGTACAGAGAATAGGCAGCTGCTCAGCTCATGTGCTCCTTAAAGCTTATTGTAAATATAAAGGTTGTGTGTGTGTGTGTGTGTGTGTGTGTGTGTGTGTGTGTGTGTGTGTGTGTGTGTGTCATCTGGGAACTCATTAACCAAAGTCAGGGTAGAAACCTAAGGCCAGAAATTAAATAATTTCTACAACAAGATTGAAACCTTCTAACTGCTCTGAACACAGATATATCCTGGTATCTTTACAGCCACCAATCCATCTATCCAGGTACCCATCTACTTACCCACTCACCCCTGTACTCATCTACTTACCCACATACCCCTCTACTCATCTATCCATCTATTCACCCACCTATTCTTGTATATACACATCTGTCCATCTATATGCCCATCAATTCTCCAATATACTTTTAATTAACCCACATGTTAATCTATCCACTTGCCTAATCAACTCTTCATCTACCAATTCATCTATACACTTATCGGTGGGTGCATCTGTCCATCATCAATCCATGTGTCCATCAATTCATTAATCATCTATCCATCTATCATCCTTCAGTTCCTCAACTCATCTGCACAATAATATCAGTCTTACTATGTGTATGTTATATAATGCAAAAAGTTCAAAATCTATGGTCCCTTCAGACAAGAAGCTGGCATTGCACATTACTTTTAAAAAAGTAAACAGCACTGTTAACACTCCAAATAAATCAGTCACTCACAAAAAAAAAATCACACCACTGTTTACTCATTCATTAACATATTTATTTGAATATATTATGTATTATTTGAAGGAAGACATAAATTTAATCAAAAATTTTAAAGTTCTTATTAAAGTATCAAATAAGGGCTTTGTATACATGAGACACTGTTGGATTATGTCATTGACTGTTCTCTCTTTTCATAAAAAGAAAATGTTACATTTTCTTGGGATGAATTGAGAGAGAAAAGTCTCTTGGAAACATTTTACACTGCTCTTGTAATTCCCAAAGTATTTAAGTGCTGTTTTCTTCAATGTATCTATGTTGTCATTTTAACCCATAAAACTGCTACCAATTTCACACCTAAGGCATTCAATGTTGTTTTGCAAGTGAAATCTGATTCTGCATTGGTAAGTTGCCATGGAAACAGAGTGACAGTTGGCCAGGTGCCTGTTGGGGGGAAGTGTAAAAGTGCCATTTCCCTGGTGGCTCACCAAGGGTGGAGGCACCAAGAGGGATGAGCAGGTCTACTGAGGTCTCTCCCTGGGTCTTTTTAGGGGAACAGGATGGTTCAGCTCCTTTCTGGTGAGGTATGATGGTTAGTCAAGTTCATCTAACTTCAGGGGCTATTTCTTTAGATAATTACTGATGATAACTACTGATGAAATCATTTCAAAGACTAGTATTATAAAAGAATAATTAGATCACAGCATAAGTAGAACCAATTCACATTTCACATAATAGTTTACTTTGGACATTTTAACTGCCTATTGTTATCTCCACAGACACAGGTGTCTATATCACAAGTGTTTTTCATACCTCTGATACATTGTACCCTGGAAAGGCTCATCCTCCTTTCTGCTAAAAAGTCAGAAGTAGGGCTACACAGAGAAGTTTCACATGATCTATGCAGAGTGGCTACAGTGACAAGCCATTACCTGGAGAACAGGTACTAAGGACTCCTGATTGAGTCCTCTTATTTCTTCAGGCTGTCTCTGTTCTCATAGACTCTAAAGCCAGGTGCCTGGAGGTGTGGAATACACATTTGTACCAATGCAATAATCTTTGGTCCTCAGAACTTCCTAACAGACCAGACTTTTCAGGAGGGGAAGTGAGTGTCCTGCCATTTAAGATGCTTAGAAGTTGAGAGATTGTTTGATTTGTTTGGTGTGTGTGTGTGTGTGTGTGTGTGTGTGTGTGTGTGTGTGTGTGTGTGTGTGTGACAGAGACGTGTTCATGTATGTGTACAAAATTGCAATTCAGTGACTATCCTCTCATATCCTTGCAACACAAATAACTATGACATTTTTCATGGGTAGATATTATTCCTTCACATTCTGCAGTGCAGTTATGAATTTAATGTCACTTCAGTTTGCCTTGTGTTGTTTTTAACAGTGATTGAGTATTGAGTACTAATGGGAAGAGCACTGCCTTAAATTTAAGAGATCTGGACTGAACATTGGCACATAGTACCAATGTGATTTGGGGACAATTGAACCTTCTTTACCGTGTAATACTCTGCATAGATGAAATAGGATGCAATGATAACCCCAGTCAGAATCATTTCTTTATTTCTAAGCTGTGATCACAGAGTCCACTCACAAAAGATCCTCCAAATCTTACACATTTGTTTTTGTGTACAAGCTCTGTGGAAGACTCCTTACTTGGAATCACAATGAAACCCTCTCAAGGCAGCCACACAGGGATGGGTGAAAAGCTTGTTATTGCACATTGTCTGCACTCAGAGGTCAGTTCCTTCTCAAGGCAAAGACCCTTGTTAAGTAATGAAGTATGAAACAACCCTGATGCCTACTCAAATAGAAGTCTCTTGTCATTCATAGAGCACATAAGAGTTAGAGTTACATTTTGTCAACCTTCCAGTGGTGGGAAGTCCTATGCTGTGGATTTCTAGTTCTAGTTCTTCTGACCTGGTTACTCCACTACACATTTGCCTGCCAACTATACCCACTTCTTTCTGATACCTGCCTTTACCCTGAGTTCTGAGAATTTCTAGATATTAAATTGCAGGGAGTTCAAATTTGCTATTAAATACTTAAAGACTCATTGTCAGAGACAATTTGCATGCATCAGTCCATGCATGCAGGATCCACGCTTTGTAGACTTGGTGTAAGATAACTAAAGGACCTGAATCATTACTGTTGGCTTTTTTTTGTGTGTTGTGCTAGGTAGGCTGTAATTCAGGCAGCATCTTTCTATCAGATAGTGGGCATCTATCAAGTGTCCTACTCTACTAGTATTTGGCATTCTGTCTCCTCATACCCATTACAATTCATAAGCTGACTGAGTACATTGAAACATTGTTGTTGTTTACTTTTTATAAGTAAAGGGCTTTATTAAAAGACAGGTAACCTACCCTTTGCTTCTGGTAATTCAAGTTCCTATTTTCTTCTCCGGTGTTGCTATGGTCACTACTCAGTTCTTTTGCTTATAAGATGGACTCAGAAATGTATGTCACATCAGACATCTTGATACTCTGAGTCCTTATCACTCAGTCCCCAGCACCATACACCTTAATGAGAGGATCTGGGAGATGGTTCCACATCTTCAGCTTTGATAAGCTTCAAAGTTCTTAAAAATGAACATTTGTGACTTTCTAAGGAAATTTATAGCTAAATAGTTCTACTCTTTGAGATTTCTCCCAATTTGATTAGAATTAATTTGTTTTAATTTTAAAGTAAGATTTTGTTAAAGATTTATTTTCTTCTTCTTCTTCTTCTTCTTCTTCTTCTTCTTCTTCTTCTTCTTCTTCTTCTTCTTCTTCTTCTTCTTCTCCTCCTCCTCCTCCTCCTCCTCCTCCTCCTCCTGCTCCTGCTCCTTCCTTCTCCTTCTCCTTCTCCTTCTCCTCCTCTTCCTCTTCCTCTTCCTCCCTCTCTCTCTCTCTCTCTCTCTCTCTCTCTCTCTCTCTCTCCCTCTCCCTCCTCTTGCTTGCCCGTGTGTGTGTGTGTGTGTGTGTGTGTGTGTGTGTGTGTGTGTGTGTGTGTACACATCATATAAGTGTAGGTACCAAAACAGGCCATAAGAGACCTTCATTCTGGAAATAAAGTTACACGCTGTTGTAAGCCACATGTTATAGGTGCTGGGGACTGAAACCTAGGCCTCCATTAGAACAGCAAGAGGCACTTAAACTAGAGAGCCATCTCTCCAAGTCATTGTTTTAATTTTTATAACACTATTTTAAGGCTCCATTTTACATACATGCTTTGTGGAGAGGTGTTTGGTCCATTCACTGACATCACTCCAAAGCTGTTCCTCTATTAATCCATGCCCACTTTCTGAAGAAATCTTAGATGTGTGTTACAATTCAGTTGGGAACAAAACCCTCACATAGCTTTCATTTGGTTTAGAGAAAAAGGAGAAGTTTCTGAAATGACTTTGATAAGAATGAATTAAACTGACACGTGGTCAGTTGAAAGCGTCCTTGTGAGTCATTGTGCATGATGATGGGTGTTACTGTGCCATTCATCAGGAGAACAGGGAGACTATGGTACTCACAGGTAGCATTCCTGTGAGTAACATCCAAGAAAAAAAAAAGAGCTTTCTAAGCTCATGGTTTCTAGGGTGGCAGCTCACCATTGTGTGCGGTGCTATTGTTTACAAGCTGCAGTGAGAAGAGAATCATAACAGGAGCACAGATGAGGCCAAGTTTCCCACCTCACTGTGGCAAGAAGCCAGAAATAAGACCTACATTTCTTGAGTTTCATGTGTTTTGCAAATTGTATCTTGTATATTCTAAGTTTCTGGGCTAATATCCGCCTATCAGTGAGTGCATATCATGTGTGTTCTTTTGTGATTGGGTTACCTCACTCAGGATGATATCCTCCAGATCCATCCATTGTGCCTCTAGTTGCATATGTAGTAGAGGATGGCCTAGTCGGACATCAATGGGAGGAGAGGCCCTTGGTCTTGTGAAGATCATATGCCCCAGTACAGGGGAATGCCAGGGCCAGGAAGTAGGAGTGGGTGAGTTGAGGAGCAGGGCAGGGGAAGGGTGTAGGGGGTTTTGGGGGTAGCATTTGAAAGATAAATGAAGAAAATATCTAATAAAATAAAAGTGATGAAAAAGAAGAAGAAGAAGAAGAAGAAGAAGAAGAAGAAGAAGAAGAAGAAGAAGAAGAAGAAGAAGAAGAAGAAGAAGAAGACGACGACGAAGACCTACATTTCCAGGGCATGTTACTATTGATCTGATTTCCCCTAATCTGCTTAGTTTTAACTGCCAACACAATCTGAACTCAATCACCTGGGAAGAATGTTTCGGTGAGGAATTATCTAGATCATCCTAGCCTCTGGGCCTGCATGTAAGAAACTGTCTTGATTATTAAATGATGTAGAATGATCCAGTACACTGTGGGTGACACCCTTCCCTATGCTAGCTCATGGACTGAATAAAAGGGAAAGAAGCGAACAGTCAGGCAGCGTAAGCACGTTTATCTCTCTTTGCTTTTGACTCTTGATATGATGTGACTACCAGTTTCAAGCTTATGCTACTTTGACTTTTGCTATGGTGGACAATAAACTGGAAATTGTAAGATAAATAAGCACCTCTTCCCAAGGTTGCTTTTCACCAAGATCTTTTTATATCCGCAACAGGATTGGAACTAAAGTAGTCCACAGCTAGACCTCACCTTCTCCTCCTAGCCATTTATTTAAATTTAGAATCCATGTTTGGATTAGTCCATTTGTGGCCATAAAGCCCTCATGTTCCAGACAGTTTCCGAGAGCCCCATATCTGCTTCATGATCTAATCAGGGACAAAATCTTCAGGAGACAGCCTCTTGTACACATGGATGCATTTCATGAAAAAGATAAGTTTGGGTATGCACTTTAATAAATAGGCATTTATTTAATAAATTGTCATATATTTAATTTCATGACTGAATACACTGGTAAGAATAAGATAAAGTCACTGAATTAAAAGAACCATGGGAGCAGGCAAGCTCACACACTAGTAAGTAACTCTCAGAAGGCTATCATTGTTTCAACAAGCTTTATACAAAGGAGACACTAAACAGTTGAGGAAGCACCTTGTTTAGAATATGTCTACAGAAAGATTCTCTAAGGCCATCTTTCAAATGGCAGGCATGGCTAGAAATGCCTTCCAGTTGGCATGCAAGCAAGGTGCTGGCTACTCATGCCCTGGTTTTAGTCTTGGGTTTACTTCTCTTTTATGCTTGTCCTTTGCCTGCCTTCCCCATTGCTCTTCATAATCACTTCTTATAACCCTGTTCCTGACTTCCCTGTTGCTTTTGCTAACCCTGCTCCTGAGGTTGAAAATACACAGCACTCAGAGAGAAGAGATTCCTCTTGCTCTTCCTTCCTTCTCTCCTTCCTTCCTTCCTTCCTTCCTTCCTTTGTTCCTTCCTTCCTTCCTTTGTTCCTTCCTTCTTTCTTTCCTTCTCTCCTTCCTTCCTTCCTTTCTTCCTTTCTTCCTTCCTCCCTTTGTTCCTTCCTTCTTTCTTTCCTTCTCTCCTTCCTTCCTTCCTTCCTTCCCTTGTTCCTTCCTTCTTTCTTTCCTTCTCTCCTTCCTTCCTTCCTTCCTTCGTTCCTTCCTTCCTTTGTTCCTTCCTTCTTTCTTTCCTTCTCTCCTTCCTTCCTTCCTTCGTTCCTTCCTTTGTTCCTTTTTTCCTTTGTTCCTTCTTTCTTTCTTTCTTTCTTTCTTTCTTTCTTTCTTTCTTTCTTTCTTTCTTTCTTTCCTTCCTTCCTCCCTCCCTCCCTCCCTCCCTCCCTCCCTCCCTCCCTCCCTTCCTTCCTTCCTTCCTTGAGTAATCTCTGGTCAGTGGCAAGCCAGTAGTGAGCTGTAAGAGCTGAGACACTCTTGCTGGCTCTCAGCCCTCTATGTCTTCCTGTATCCAAATGTGACACTTAGATTTTGGCTCTATGATAGTGTGAAGGTCTCACAGGCTTGCCTGCTGACCTAGAAGCTTCTTGGCCTCACCCTCAGCCTTCTTCTTCACTGGCCAGTGCTCATTCTTTTGACAAAAGCTGCAGGATAGGAATGCAAGTCTAGACATATCCTCTGATGCTAAACATCTTCAAGAAACCCCATCACCTTCAGAATTAATAGCTAACCCTCCACAGCAGCTATCAGCTCAGTCCCAGTCCTGCCACAGTTCCCTTTGTTGCTCCATTTAACTTTCTCCCTCAGAAGAGCACATTCTAGTACTCCCTGGGCTCCTTATGTCAGTTCTATTTACAAAGTTCTATCTCCCCGCATCACATCAACCATCCTTTCCCATCAGTTTTTGGGGTGGACTTTGTTAGACCAGCTAGAATAGGGTAAACCTCCCCTGAGAATGCAGAGAAGCTCAAACAAGGAAATGTTGATGTATATTAAGTTTCTCTGGGCCTAAGTTCTGTGTGACTTGATGCTTTGTTTCCCACAGTACAAGAATGAGTAGGTGGAAGGAAGTACAGAAGGAGTGGAAGCAAGGAATGCAAGAAAGGAGGGAGGGAGAGGCAGACTGAAAGAAAATGAAAAAAAATAGAAATTTGTATCTCAACATTTTCACTAAATCATGAGTAGGCTAAGACAACAGAATCAAGACTTAACACTTGAAACATGAGAAAACATTTCCATAGAATAAGCTTTCATGTAGAAGAAAGACTTTGGCTCTAATCTCCGTGTGGAGCAAATAAGCTATGTTGCGAAAGCCATGTGTTGTGAGTTTTAAGTCTCTTCACCAGCAGAAGGATGGGTTCACATAGAACTATTCAGAAATAATGAAGGTCAAAATTCTATGAGTCTAACAGTGTGTGACATGACCTATGTGGGTGAGAAGGAGATGGAAGAAAGCTCAGTCATAAAAGAGGGGAGCTTGCAGAGACACAAAACAGCAACAAACAGTGGTCAGCATGTGATAAACAAAGCGAACTCCCTGAAGTAATCTACGGATTTTAAGCACAGATAACAGAAATCTGAGTGTCCTTTATATACCTTGGTAGTGAGACAAGGCTCAGTGCTATGTGAAAGAGAGATGTTGGATTCCATAAGGGATGGGAGGGCCTCAAAGGCCCCTCCTTATTCAGAGGAGCCATTGATAACTAATAGTATCCAACCAAAGAAGAAGCACATCATCCAATAACACACATGCCACTGGATCCAGTGAGATCCAGTCTCAGACTAATGCAACACAGTTTAGAATTGCTCAAGGGAAGTGTAGACAAAACCGCTCACATCTGATGTCCACTTGTTGGAGGTTATATAAGGTTCTAATGCTATACCCATGGGACCTGTTTAGCAGACAGACTTGGTTTCGATTCTCATTGTTATCTTAGCATCCACCCTTGCATTGGAATATGCAATGGAGACCACAAGATATTGGGGACACTAGAACTGTGGGGTGTCTGCCAAGGACAGTGGCAGGCATGGACTGGACCTGTCCCAAGCCTATAAGACAAGCTGTGTGTGCTCAAGCTAGCAGAGCCAGAGAGGTTGGCTATCCAACCCCTTTGGAACTCACACAGTCATGAGTGAGCTCCAGATAACAGACAGTGTTGTTATGTCTTATCAGAAAGTGCTCTCATAGCATTTGTGCTACTGTTAGATCCATGGGCATATCTTGAAAACCACACCTTCACAGGGTGTATAGTTGAGTATGAATACTGATGACTTTGCTTTCTCAGCTAGCTATCAGGTAGGAAACTTCTTTATCTGTACCCACATTATTTATCTTTATCCTATGATATAAGTATGTGGTGCCTTCAGCATTTGGGTCATAGTAATGACATTGTTTTGGGAATATCTGTGACAACCCTGACAAACACCTTTACGGAAACCATCCCACACTTGGCCTTAGGCTTTTGCTTCAGAAACCCATGTTTTCTGGGAAGAGCACTATCGCCTGTGTAGGATAACTCCAGTCAAACATGCACCCACTCTCTTATGTGGGTGTGAGTCTTGTAAAATAATGGTTTCCATATGACTTTCTCAGATACCTTTAGTGTTAGTTATCCTCCTACACAATCCTTGCCTCTTTCCTACCCTCTATCCTTCTCCAGACTTAAATCTCCTCTGCAGTATTCCCCTTTTCCCATTCATACCCTTATAGTCTACTATCCCCCTCCTTTTCTACCCATATCACTGAATCCTACTATTCCTCCTCCCTAATACCTTTCTTGTCCTTGTCCTGGCTTCTTCACATACTTCAATTTAAACACACAAGTCTAAAGACTTTATGCTAGGTTCCACGGTAGTGAGAACATGGGACATTTGTCTTTCTGGATCTGGTTATTTCACTCCACATGATTTTTTCTTATTTCATCCATCTACCTGTAAGTTTCATAACTTTTTTCAATCAAATACAATTCCATTATTATGTTTGATATCATGAAACTGATAGGAGATTCTGGGAACTATGAATTGAAAGGTTATAGCTTAAAGTGATACATTTGCATGTTGAGTTAATCAGGGGAAAATGCATGCATTAACTTTATACTGAAACAGTCTAGAGTCATCTGAAAATCTCAATTGAGAAATGAACTAGATCAGATTAGCTACTGATCATGTCTATGGGGGACTGTCTTAACCAATAACTGGTGTAGAAGCGTCCAGTACACTCTATACAGCACCATTCCCTGAGCAGGTAGTTCTGGGATGCCTTAGAAAGCTAGGTGAGAATGAGACTGTGAGCACTGTTCCTCCATTTTTTCTGCCTTAAGTTCTTGCTTGTGGTCCTTCTCTGATTTCCTGTAAGGCTGGTCTGTAAACTAGAAGCTGAAATGAAGTGCTTTCCGCGCTAAATTGGTTTTGGTCATGGATTTACTTCAGCAGCAAAAATGCAACCAGAATGTGGAGGTTTAAAGTTTGCTTTGGCACAGAGTGTATGCTCAATATGCAGATCCTTCTGGGAAGTCCTGGTGAAAACCTCATATCTACACAGAGTGGGCAAAACAACTATTAACAGGCCCCATTCTCTTGCCTATGAACAATATAGCATTGTAAACTCCTTCCCCCATCTCTTTTGGATTACAGATCATGGGGAGGCAAGGAATAACACATGTCCACGTGCCCAAGTGTGTACCCTATGGTTAGATATTATGCTAAGCTGGTTCAAGCTCACCGCTAAAGCCCCTGATGAATGTAGAGTAGGATATGGGATCAAGAAATATGAAGTCTAGAATACACACACTACCCACAAGGTGTTCTGTCATTCACAGTGTTGCTTAAGAGGTTAAGATTTTCTGAGTAAATCGTACAGTTGAAATAGCAAGAATACAAATGGAAGTCTAGGAATTCAAGCAAGGCTGCCTGGTAGTCATGGGGACTCTCGGTCTTCTCATTTCTCTGATCTTCTCATTTTTCCCTTGCTTATGGTTTTCAAACGTATTATTTGATCCAGGTTTGTTCCAAGCAGCACATTGGAGGAAGAGTCAGGATAAAAGGATGGTGGATTTTTAAAATAAGATCTCATTGTACTTAATCTCACTTATAATCCATGCCATGCTCATGATCATACCAGTGGCTTATTTTAGACACCACTTTTCCTTCCACCATAGGAGTCTTAAGATTTAAAGAAACACACTCAGCCTGGTTTAATCAGAAGGCACACTGAAAATCACTGAAGCCTAACTAACAAGGACTTAGCTTTATGGCCACACAATGTCATGAAAACCCGAGGAATACTTTTATTTGAGATGTCAAGTAGTCAGGGAAAAATCCATCACTAGGGGGATCTTTAGGAGAGTGGCAGGAGGTAGTGATAGCTGCTTCTGATAGACAGCCATCTTTCAGCTTGTTCTGAGACAGACAATGTTGTAATCACTTTTCTGGTGTCTTTTTGATGGATCTGTCTGTCTAAAATTTTCCCTCACTGTTTTGCATGTTTGCAGTTTTACCGAATTTTTAAACTGCACATTTCATGTTCTGTCACATGTGGAGTTATTGGGGACTTCTAGTTCCTCTTTCCTAACAAGGCAAGGGTTTAAACTCTTTTAAAATTCCTCCACACTCCCTGAAAGCTGTGGCTTGGTTTAGCTTTTGATAAAATTCAATTTAAATTATCTCTTTTAAATTGCACCATACATAGAATTAGTGAATAAGTAGATGTGATTTATAATTATTATTACAACGGGAGTATTTGTGTACATCTAATTGAAAGTAGCATTCCATTGTCAAAGCCAATATTGCTCTCATTCTCCCCCAAGACATGAACGGTCACCCATGACTCAATGCAGCAGATGGCCTTTCCTTAGGGTGTTGTTCCTCTGTTTCAAAGCCTGTTGTTATAAGGGCAGTGAGAGAAGAATTTTTATGTTGGATTTCTAGTAACTCTATCATCTAGTATTACACTCTGTAGAATAATAATATAAAAATCATAAAATGCATATTTCCTATGTTGATTTTTATGTGCTATATCTGTGAAGTACTTCTGTGCTGTTCTGTGTTTGGTAATTTCCATGCATCTTAAATTTCATCGGCCCACATCAAATATAACTTTATACTTGAGACTATGGTTTGGGCTTTGACATATCACCCTTAACTCTATTACTTTTAAAAAATATTTATATACAGGTTTGGTTCCTTCCCTGCACCCATTATCCTGCCTTTCAACTCCTCTGGGGCAGCTAGACATGGAAATCAAAATGACCCTGAGAGTCTACCTTACACCCATCAGAATGGTTGAGATCAAAAACTCAAGCAACATCACATGCTTGTGGAGATGTGGAGCAAGGAGAACACTCCTCCATTGTTTACAGGTGTGAAAACTTATACAACCACTCTTGAAATCAATAAAGTGATTTCTCAGAAAATTATCAACAGTTCCACCTGAAGATTCATCTATAGTGCTCCTTTGTATCTACTCAGAAGATGCTCTACAGTACCACAAAAACATAGGACTCACTATGTTCATATCAGCATTCTTCTTTTTTTTTGTGGGTGGGTGGGTGGGTGAGGGAGTTCTCTCTCTCTCTCTCCCTCTCTCTCTCTCTCTCTCTCTCTCTCTCTCTCTCTCTCTCTCTCTTTCTTAATTAGATATTTTTATATAAATTTCAAATGCTATCCCGAAAGTTCCCTATACCCTTCCCCCACCCTGCTCCCCTACCCACCTACTCCCTCTTCTTGGCCCTGGCATTTCCCTGTACTGGGGCATATAAAGTTTGCAATACTAGGGGGTCTCTCTTCCCAGTGATGGCCAATGAGGCCATCTTCTGCTACATATGCAGCTAGAGACACGAGCTCTGGGGGTACTGGTTAGTTTATATTGTTGTTCCACCTATTTGGTTGCAGACCCCTTCAGCTCCTTGGGTGCTTTCTCTAGCTTCTCCATTGGGGGCCCTGTTTTCCATCTTATAGATGACTGTGAGCATCCACTTCTGTATTTGCCAGGCACTGACATAGCCTCATACTAGACAACTATACCAGGGACCCTTCATCAAAGTCTTGCTGACATATGCAATAGTGTCTGGGTTTGGTGGCTGATTATGGGATGGATCCCTGGGTGGGGTAGTCTCTGAATAGTCAATTCTTTCTTCTTAGCTCCAAACTTATCTCTGTAACTTCTTTCATGGGTATTTTGTTCCCTATTCTAAGGAGGAACGAAGTATCCACCCATTGATCTTCTCTTTTCCTGATTTTCTTGTGTTTTGCAAATTGTATCTTGGGTGTTCTATGTTTCTGGACTAATATCCACTTATCAGTGAGTGCATATCTAATGACTTCTTTTGTGATTGGGTTACCTCACTAAGGATGATATCCTCCAGATACATCCATTTGTCCAAGAATTTCATAAATTCATTGTTTGTAATGGCTGAGTAGTACTCCATTGTGTAAATTTCCCACATTTTCTGTATCCATTCTTCTGTTGAGGGACATCTGGGTTCTTTCCAGCTTCTCGCTATTATAAATAAGGCTGCTATGAACATAGTGGAGCATGTGTTCTAATTACCAATTGGAACTTCTTCTGGGTATATGCCCAGGAGAAGTATTGCTGGATCTTCCAGTAGTATTATGTCCAATTTTCTGAGGAACCTCCAGACTGACTTCCAGAGTAGTTGTACAAGCTTGCAATCCCACCAGCAGTGGAGGAGTGTTCCTCTTTTTCCACATCCTCACCAGCATCTGCTGTCACCTGAATTTTTGATCTTAGCCATTTTGACTGGTATGAGGTGGAATATCAGGGTTGTTTTGATTTGCATTTCCCAGATTATTAAGGATGTTGAACATTTTTTCAGGTGCTTCTCAGCCATTAGGTATTCCTCAGGTGAGAATTCTTTGTTTAGCTCTGTACCCCATTTTTAATGGTGTTATTTGAATTTTTAGAGTCCAGCTTCTTGAGCTCTTTGTATATATTGGATATTAGTCCCCTATCAGATTTAGGATTGGTAAAAATCCTTTCCCAATCTGTTGGTGACCTTTTTGTCTTATTGACAGTGTCTTTTGCCTTACAAAAGTTTTGTAATTCTATGAGGTCCCATTTGTTAAATCTTGATCTTACAGTACAAGCCACTGGTGTTCTGTTCAGGGGAGGGAACTGGGTGGGAGAGGGGATGGAAAGAGAAATGAGGGGGTCAGGATTGGGTACAGGAAGAGACAGAAGAGAGGCCCAGAGCACTAGGAGAGAGAATGGAGAACAGAGGCTGGTGGGAGTGTGGGAATTGGGAACATCTCTAGGATGTACCACAGACCTGGGGTGAATGAGGCTCCCAAAAGTCTATGGGGGTGACTGTAGCTGAGACTCATAGCACTGGAGATGCTGAAGCGGTCACCTCCTCTTGCCAAGTGGATGGATAAGGACATCAAACCACCCACAAAACATTTAATCCAAAATTTGCATAGTCTACAAGAAATGCAGAGACAAAGATGGAGCAGAGACTTAGACTGCACTTTCCCACCCCTGGAGCGGGGTTCCTTGGCTTCATATAGCCCTCAGTCAAAACTCCCATGTCCCACCTCCACAAGTGGCCCTAGCCCTGTGGCAGATTGGACATGGGCCACCATTTTAACTCACACCTGTACTCCACAATATTGGAAAATCTAAATGAAATAGATGATTTTCTAGAAAGATACCAATTACCAAAGTTAAATCAAGACCAGGTAAACTATTTAAACATTCCTTCAACCCTTAAAGAAGGAGAAGCAGTCATTAAAGTCTCTGAACCAGAAGACAAAAAAACCAAAACAACCAAAAAACAAAAAACAACAACAACAAAAACTAACAACAAAAACAAACATGATTTTAGTACAGAATTCTACCAGAAGATCTAATGCCAATACTCCTTAAACTATAGCACATAATAGAAACAAAAAGAACATGCCACATTCATTACATGAAGCCACAACCACCTGATACCTAAAACGCCACAAACAGAATTTCAGACCAATTTCCCTTATGAACGCTGATGGAAGAACACAACAAAACAACAAAATCTTCACTCACCATGATTAAGTAGGCTTCATCCCAGGGATGCAGGGATGGTTCAATATATGAAAATCCATGAACCTAATTCACCATAAAAACAAACTGAAAGAAAAAAATTTCACATCATTTCATTAGATGCTGAAAACGACTTTGACAAAATTTAACACCACTAAATATTAAAGAGAGAGATCAGGGATACACAGATCATGACTAAAAACAAAAAAGCAATATACAGCAAACAAATAGCCAACATCAAATTAAACGGAGAGAAAACTAAAGCAATTCCACTAAAATCAGGAGTAAAACAAGTCAGCCCACTCTCTCCCTAACTCTTCAATATAGTGAGGATGATATGCTAGGATACATAAGTGACCCCAAAAATTCTACTAGAGAACTCTTACAGTTGATTAAAACCATCAGCAAAATAACTGGGTAAAAAAAAATAACTAAGAAAAAAATCAGTAACCCTCCTTTATACAAAGGATAAACAGGCTAAGAAAGAAATTAAGGAAACAATATACCCTTTACAGTGGCCACAAATAATATAAAATATCTTGGCATAACTCTAAACACACAAGTGAAAGACATGTATGACAAGGACTTAAAATCTGTGAAGAAAGAAATAGAGAAAAATATCAGAAGATGGAAAAATCTTTCATGCTTATGGATCAGTAGAATTATCATAGTAAAAATTCCCACCATTAGCAATCTACAGATTTAATGCAATTACCACCAAAACTCCAACACAATTATTTACAGACTCTGGAAGAGCAGTTTACAACTTCCATATGAAAAAAAAAAGACAAAAACAAAAAACTAATGATTTTTAAATCAATCCTGAACAATAAGAGAACTTCTGGAGGTATACCTGAACTCAAGTTGTACTACAGATGAATAGTAACAAAACTGAATGGTATTGGTATAGGACCAGAAAGGTTGATCAATGGAATTGAATCAAAGACCCTGAACAAAAGCCCATATACCTAAGGACAACAAATGGTTCTGGTCCAACTGGAAGTCTGAATGGAGAAAAATACAAATAGATTCATATTTTTCACCTTACACAAAACTGGAGTCCAAGTGGATCAAAGACCTCAACATAAGACCAGGTACACTAAATCTAATAGGAAAGAAAGTGACCAATAGCCTTGAATGCATTGGGACAGGAGACATCTTCCTGAATAGGACCTGAATAGTTCAGGTTCTAAAATCAACAATTGATGAATGGGACCCCATGAAACTGAAAAGTTTCTGTAAGTCAAAGGACACTGTCAATAGGACAAAATGGCAGCCTACAGATTGGGAAAAGCTCTTCACCAACTCTACATCCAATAGAGGGCTAATATCCAATATATATATATAACTCAAAATATTAGACACCAACAAACCAAATAACCCAATTAAAAATGGAATATAGAGCTGAACAGAATTCTCAACAGAGGAATCTCAAAAGCCTGAGAAGCACTTAAAGAAATGTACAATGTCCTTAGTCATCGGGGAAATGCAAAATATGATTCCATCTTATTCCTGTCAGAATGGCTAAAATCAAGAACTCAAGTAGATAGCACATGCTGGGGAGGATGAGGAGAAAGGGGAACACTCCTCCATTGTTCGTGGTAATGCAAACTTGTATAAACACTTTGGAAATCAGTTTGATGGTATTTTAGAAAACTCGGAATAGTTCTACTTCAAGATATACCATTTCTGGGCATATACCCAAAAGATGCTCTACCATACCACAAGGACGCATGCTCCACTATGTTCATAGCTACTTTATTCATAGCATCCAGAAACTGGAAACAACCTAAATGTCCCTCAACAAAACGAATGATAAATTGAAGTATGGATATAGAAAATGTGGTACATCTACCCAACACAGTACTACTCAGCTATTAAAAACAAAGACATCATGAATTTTGCAGGCAAATAGGTGGAACTTGAGAATATCATCCTGAATGAGGTAACCCAGTGCCAGAAAGGCACACATGATATGCACTCACTTATAAGTGGATCTTTGATATAAAGTGCAGGACAACCATGGTGCAATCCAGACCAAAAGAAACTGGGTTATAAGGAGATCACAAGAGAAGACACATAAATCTCACTCAAGAGGGGAAATTAAATAGGCATTGGAGGTGGATGAAAAGAGGGAGCTTGGTAGGAGAGGGGGTAAGGAGGGGAACAGGAATGGGAATCTGGTATTGGGGAGGAAAGGGGGGTGGAGAGGGATGAAAGTGAGACTGGAAATCAGTGGGGTCATTTATGGTGACTAGCTGGAGGCCGGGGATGGGAGAGGATACAGGCAGTCTATGGGGCTGACCCTAGCTGTGATCCCTAGCAGAAGGGGATGCAGAGAACGATGTGACCAACTCCTGTAGCCAGGAAGTACTTCCAGAGGGGAGGGGTGACATCAATCTACCCACAAAACCTTTAACCCCAAATTTTTCCTGCCTACAAATGCACAGGGATAAAGATGGAGCAAAGAGTAATAAAATATCCAACCAATGACCCATCCCATGTGAGAGTCAACCTACAACTTTGCTGGATGTTTCCTGAGAGGCTTCATCCAGCAATGGATGGAGGCAGATGCAGAAACTCACAGCCAAACATCAGGCAGAGCTTGAAGAGTCTCATGAAAGAGTTGGAGATAGAAAGGAGAAGGTGGTGGGGTCAAGGACACCACAAGGAGTCAACTATCCTTGAACCATGGGAGTTCAGGGCCTGGGGCCACAAACTAGAATGCATGCAGGAGTTGGGCCTAGAACTGCTACACATTTGTGGCAAATGTGTAACTTATGAATCCTCTAACAAGTGGAGTAGGGGTTGTCTCCTTAGTCTCTGTTGCCTGTCATTGGATCCCTTTCCCCTTCTACATCCTTTGCAGTAGCCCTTTCCTGATGTCATGTCACACATGCCTTAATGCCCTCTTCAAATTTATTATCCTCAGACCAGCTTTTCCCTACTTCCGTGACATATCTGTATATGTTGTTTATGTTCATTTTTGCGAACACCACACCAGCTTGATCATAGAAACAATTTTTTCTTTGATTCTTAGTCTTCTTAAGACTTACCTCAACTGCCTTTAAGTGAGGGTAAATCACCTTAAAATAACTGATTTACATGGAAGGTTAGTTGTAGTTTCCATCCTAGCTTGCTTTGTCTTTGGTCAGCACTGATGAAATGTGAAGTGGCCATTGTAAATCTTGGTTGATCTCAACCCATACTCCCATACTGCTAGGTAACTATAGTTTATTACCTAGGCCTATTCTCCTTGTATCCAGAATATGGTATTGAAATTTTGCAATGCTAAAAGAAAAGAACTGAAGCTGGATTGCATGAGTGTTATGTTTGCTTTCTTCAATATTGCAGTTCTGAGTCTTTTGACTCTTCATAAAATGAATTGTTTTTGTTTGTTTTCTTTGGAAACAAGGTTAACGGGAACTTGCTATGGAGACTAAACTGGCCTTAAACTTTTGTCTTTTTCTACTCAGTGCTAAGATTGCATGCATGTGGCACTATGATAGAATCATATATTTTAAATTTATTTATGTGGACAGTTCACAACTGTCCATAGCACTGAGGTACTCAGACATATGTAGAAGCAAAACACATATATAACATAAATCTAAATTAAAAAAACCTCTGTGTGCATACACAAATGCACATGGATGTATGTTTGTGTGCATTTGTGTGCAAACATGCATGATAAAACCTTTTTAGAAGGCACAGAGGGAATTCACTGTTTCCAAAATGTCAGTTCCAAGGTTTGAACTCAAGTCATCAAGCTTGGCAGCAAACACATGCAACTGTTGAGCCATCTTACATATCCTAGGTCCATAACTTACGTTCTTCCTTCTTTCCTTCCTTCCTTCCTTCCTTCCTTCCTTCCTTCCTTCCTTCCTTCCTTCCTTCCTTCTTTCCTTCCTTCCTTCCTTTCGTTTTCTTTCTTTCTTTCTTTCTTTCTTTCTTTCTTTCTTTCTTTCTTTCTTTCTTTCTTTCTTTCTTTCTTTCTTCCTTCCTTCCTTCCTTCCTTCCTTTCTCTTTCTTTCTTTCTTTCTTTCTTTCTTTCTTTCTTTCTTTCTTTCTTTCTTTCTTTCTTTCTTCCTTCCTTCCTTCCTTCCTTCCTTCCTTCCTTCCTTCCTTCCTTCCTTTCTTTCTTTCTTTCTTTCTTTCTTTCTTTCTTTCTTTCTTTCTTTCTTTCTTTCTTTCTTTCTTTCTTTCTTTCCTTCCTTCCTTCCTTTCGCTTTCTTTCTTCCTTTCGCTTTCTTTCTTTCTTTCTTTCTTTCTTTCTTTCTTTCTTTCTTTCTTTCTTTCTTTCTTTCTTCCTTTCTTCCTTTCTTTCTTTCTTTCCTTCCTTCCTTCCTTTCGTTTTCTTTCTTTCTTTCTTTCTTTCTTTCTTTCTTTCTTTCTTTCTTTCTTTCTTTCTTTCTTTCCTTCCTTCCTTCCTTCCTTCCCTCCTTCCTTCCTTCCTTCCTTCCTTCCTTTCGTTTTCTTTCTTTCTTTCTTTCTTTCTTTCTTTCTTTCTTTCTTTCTTTCTTTCTTTCTTTCTTTCTTTCTCTCTCTCTCTCTCTCTTTATCTCTCTCTCTTTCTCTCTCTCTCTTTCTCTCTTTCTTTCCTTTCTTTTTTTCCTTTTTTTTTTTGAGACAGGGTTTCTCTGTATAGCCCTGGCTGTCCTGGAACTCACTCTGTAGACCAGGCTGGCCTCAAACTCAGAAATCACCCTGCCTCTGCGCCTGCCTCTGCCTCCCAAGTGCTGGAATTAAAGGCGTATGCCACCACTGCCTGGCCATATATATTATTTTAAAATAAGTTTTGTTGGCATACACAAAATGACTTGCTGGGATCTATAAAGAATATCTGGGAGAATGATAATTTTTAATAATGTCTACTATTCCAACTCAACATATATGGAGTGTTCCTCATTTATTTAGATTTTATTTGAGCTCATCAATCAGGTTTATAGATTTTCTTTTATAAATCCTTTATGTACATTGTAGGTAATTATGTATTTCAATTTTGGTCTGAAGGCAGGTATTTAATTTCAATTTCCAGTTTCACTTACTCATTGCTATTAAATAAAGCTAACATTTCTACGGTAAGTCTATATTCTGCTATTTACCAGTAATTTCCAAGTCTTTTCATTGATTCTTTAGGAGTGTTAACATGGAGTTGCTATATTAATGGAAAGATTTTTTTCCCTTCTCCACTTGAGAACCTTTCTTTCCTTTTCATGTTGTGTCCGCCTGGCTCAGAAGGCCTCAGCCTCAGGAACATCAGGCGCCATCTTGGTTCCGGGACTCCGCCGAACTTAGGAAATTAGTCTGAACAGGTGAGAGGGTGCACCACAGAACCAGGCAGCTTCTGGGACAGGCGGAGGCACAGAGCAGCTGAGGCAGCACCCTTTTCGGGCCGCAGACAGCCGGCCACCTTCCCGACCAGAGGACAGGTGTCCACCTGGCTCGGAAAGCCTCAGCCTCAGGAGCAGCGGGAGACACCTTGGTTCCAGGACTCTGCCGAACTTAGGAAATTAGTCTGAGCAGGTGAGAGTGTGCACTACAGAAGCTGACAGCTTCTGGGACCTGCCAAAGCAACACAGCTTCTGGGAAAGGTCCTGTTTTGGGCCTTCTTCTTAGGCCAGGAGGAGGTCCAAACACAAGATATCTGCGCACCTTCCCTGTAAGAGGAGAGCTTGCCAGCAGAGAGTGCTCTGAGCACTGAAACTCAGAGGAGAGAGTCTGTCTCCCAAGTCTGCTGATAGACAGTAACAGAATCACTAGAAGAAAAATCGCTAAACAGAGTCAACTATAACAACTAACTCCAGAGATTACCAGATGGCGAAAGGTAAATGTAGGAATCTTACTAACAGGAACCAAGATCACTCACCATCATCAGAACCAACCCAGCACTCCCACTTCGCCCAGTCCAGGGCACCCCAACACACCCGAAAACCTACACCCAGATTTAAAAGCATATCTCATGATGATGGTAGAGGACATCAAGAAGGATTTTAATAACTCACTTAAATAAATACAGGAGAACACTGCTAAAGAGTTACAAGTCCTTAAAGAAAAACAAGAAAACACAATCAGGTAGAAGTCCTTACAGAAAAAGAGGAAAACACATCCAAACAGGTGATGGAAATGAACAAAACCATACTAGACCTAAAAAGGGAAGTAGACACAATAAATAAAAACTCAAAGTGAGGCAACACTGGAGATAGAAACCCTAGGAAAGAAATCTGGAACCATAGATTCGAGCATCAGCAACAGAATACAAGAGATGGAAGAGAGAATATCAGGTGCAGAAGATTCCATAGAGAACATCGGCACAACATTCAAAGAAAATGGAAAATGCAAAAAGATCCTAACTCAAAATATCCAGGAAATCCAGGACACAATGAGAAGACCAAACCTACGGATAATAGGGGTGGATGAGAATGAAGATATTCAACTCAAAGGACCAGCAAATATCTTCAACAAAATTATAGAAGAAAACTTCCCAAATCTAAAGAAAGAGATGCCCATGAATATACAAGAAGCATACAGAAGTCCAAATAGACTGGACCAGAAAAGAAATTCCTCCGGACACATAATAATCAGAACAACAAATGCACTAAATAAAGATAGAATACTAAAAGCAGTAAGGGAAAAAGGTCAAGTAACTTATAAAGGCAAGCCAATCAGAATTACACCAGATTTTTCACCAGAGACTATGAAAGCCAGAAGAGCCTGGATAGATGTTATACAGATACTAAGAGAACACAAATTCCAGCCAAGGCTACTATACCCAGCAAAAATCTCAATTACCATAGATGGAGAAACCAAAGTATTCCATGACAAAATCAAATTCACACATTACCTTTCCCCGAATCCAGCCCTTCAAAGGATAATAACAGAAAAAAACCAATAAAATGACGGGAACCTCGCCCTAGAAAAAACAAGAAGGTAATCCCTCAACAAACCTAAAAGAAGAAAGCCACAAAAACAGAAAGCCAACTTTAACAACAAAAATAAGAGGAGCCAACAATTACTTTTCCTTAATATCTCTTAATATCAATGGACTCAACTCCCCAATAAAAAGACATAGACTTACAAACTGGCTACACAAACAAGACTCAACATTTTGCTGCTTACAGGAAACTCATCTCAGAGAAAAAGATAGACACTACCTAAGAATGAAAGGCTGGAAAACAATTTTCCAAGCAAATGGTATGAAGAAACAAGCTGGAGTAGCCATCCTAATATCTGATAAGATTGACTTCCAACCCAAAGTCATCAAAAAAGACAAGGAGGGGCACTTCATTCTCATCAAAGGTAAAATCCTCCAAGAGGAACCCTCAATTCTGAATATCTATGCTCCAAATACAAGGGCAGCCACATTCATTAAAGAAACTTTAGTAAAGCTCAAAGCACACATTGCACCTCACACAATAATAGTGGGAGACTTCAACACACCACTTTCATCAATGGACAGATCATGGAAACAGAAACTAAACAGGGACACAGTGAAACTAACAGAAGTTATGAAACAAATGGATCTGACAGATATCTACAGAACATTTTATCCTAAAACAAAAGGATATACCTTCTTCTCAGCACCTCATGGTACCTTCTCCAAAATTGACCACATAATAGGTCACAAAACAGGCCTCAACAGATACAAAAATATTGAAATTGTTCCATGCATCCTATCAGATCACCATGCATTAAGGCTGATCTTCAATAACAAAATAAATAATAGAAAGCCAACATTCATGTGAAAACTGAACAACACTCTTCTCAATGATACCTTGGTCAAGGAAGGAATAAAGAAAAAAATTAAGGACTTCTTAGAGTTCAATGAAAATGAAGTCACTTCATACCCAAACTTATGGGACACAATGAAAGCATTTCTAAGAGGAAAACTCATAGCTGTGAGTGCCTCCAAAAAGAAACTAGAGAGAGCATATATTAGCAGCTTGACAACACACCTAAAAGCTCTAGAACAAAAGGAAGCAAATTCACCCAAGAGGAGTAGAGGGCAGGAAATAATCAAACTCAGGGGCAAAAACAACCAAGTGGAAACAAGAAGAACTATTCAGAGAATCAACCAATCGAGGAGCTGGATCTTTGAGAAAATCAACAAGATAGACAAACCCTTAGCCAGACTCACTAGAGGGCACAGGTAAAGCATCCTAATTAACAAAATCAGAAATGAAAAGGGAGACATAATAACAGATCCTGAAGAAATCCAAAACACCATCAGATCCTTCTACAAAAGGCTATACTCAACAAAACTGGAGAACCTGGATGAAATGGACAAATTTCTGGACAGATACCAGGTACCAAAGTTGAATCAGGATCAGGTTAATTATCTAAACAGTCCGATATCCCCCAAAGAAATAGAAGCAGTCATTAATAGTCTTCCAACCAAAAAAAGCCCAGGACCAGATGGGTTTAGTGCAGAGTTCTATCAGACCTTCAAAGAAGATCTAATCCCAGTTCTTCACAAACTATTCCACAAAATAGAAACAGAAGGTACTCTACCCAACTCATTCTATGAAGCCACAATTACTCTGATACCTAAACCACAAAAAGACCCCACAAAGATAGAGAACTTCAGACCAATATCCCTTATGAATATTGATGCAAAAATCCTCAATAAAGTTCTTGCTAACTGAATCCAAGAACACATCAAAACAATCATCCATCCTGACCAAGTAGGTTTCATCCCAGGGATGCAGGGATGGTTCAATATACGGAAATCCATCAATGTAATCCACTATATAAACAAACTCAAAGACAAAAACCACATGATCATCTCGTTAGATGCTGAGAAAGCATTTGACAAAATCCAACACCCATTCATGATAAAAGTCTTGGAAAGATCAGGAATTCAAGGCCCATAACTAAACATGATAAAAGCAATCTACAGCAAACCAGAGGCCAACATCAAAGTAAATGGTGAGAAGCTGGAAGCAATCCCACTAAAATCAGGGACTAGACAAGGCTGTCCACTCTCTCCCTACCTATTCAACATTGTACTTGAAGTCCTAGCGAGAGCAATTAGACAACAAAAGGAGATCAAGGGGATACAAATGGAAAGGAAGAAGTCAAAATATCACTGTTTGCAGATGATATGATAGTATATATACGTGACCCTAAAAATTCCACCAGAGAACTCCTAAGCCTGATAAACAGCTTCAATGAAGTAGCTGAATATAAAATTAACTCAAGCAAGTCAATGGCCTTTCTCTACACAAAGGACAAACAGGCTGAGAAAGAAATTAGGGAAACAACACCCTTCTCAATAGCCACAAATAATATAAAATACCTAGGCGTGACTCTAGCTAAGGAAGTGAAAGATCTGTATGACAAGAACTTCATGTCTCTGAAAAAAAGAAATTAAAGAAGATCTCAGAAGATGGAAAGATCTCCCATGCGCATGGATCAGCAGGATCAATATAGTAAAAATGGCTATCTTGCCAAAAACAATCTACAGATTCAATGCAATCCCGATCAAAATTCCAACTCAATTCTTCAACGAATTAGAAAGGGCAATCGGCAGATTCATCTGGAATAACAAAAAACCTAGGATAGCAAAAACTCTTCTCAAGGATAAAAGAACCTCTGGTGGGATCACCATGCCTGACCTAAAGATGTACTACAGAGCAATTGTGATAAAAAACTGCATGGTACTGGTATAGGGAAACACAAGTAGACCAATGGAACAGAATTGAAGACCCAGAGATGAACCCACACACCTATGGTCACTTGATCTTTGACAAGGGAGCTAAAATCATCCAGTGGAAAAAAGACAGCATTTTCAACAAATGGAGCTGGCACAACTGGCTGTTATCATGTAGAAGATTGCGAATTGATCCATTACTATCTCCTTGTACTAAGGTCAAATCTAAGTGGATCAAGGAACTTCACATAAAACCAGAGACACTGAAACTTATAGAGGAGAAAGTGGGGAAAAGCCTTGAAGATATGGGCACAGGGGAAAAATTCCTGAACAGAACAGCAATGGCTTGTGCTGTAAGATCGAGAACTGACAAATGGGACCTAATGAAACTCCAAAGTTTCTGCAAGGCAAAAGACACCGTCAATAGGACAAAAAGACCACCAACAGATTGGGAAAGGAACTTTACCTATCCCAACTTGGACAGGGGACTAATATCCAATATATATAAAGAACTCAAGAAGGTAGACTCCATAAAATTAAATAACCCCATTAAAAAATGGGCTCAGAACTGAACAAAGAATTCTCACCTGAGGAATACCGAATGGCTGAGAAGCACCTGAAAAAATGTTCAACATCCTTAATCATCAGGGAAATGCAAATCAAAACAACCCTGAGATTCCACCTCACACCAGTCAGAATGGCTAAGATCAAAAATTCAGGTGACAGCAGATGCTGGCAAGGATGTGGAAAAAGAGGAACACTCCTCCATTGTTGGTGGGATTGCAAGCTTGTACAACCACTCTGGAAATCAGTTTGGCGGTTCCTCAGAAAATTGGACATAGTACTACCGGAAGATCCAGCAATACCTCTCCTGGGCATATATCCAGAAGATGCCCCAACCGGTAAGAATGACACATGCTCCACTATGTTCATAGCAGCCTTATTTATAATAGCCAGAAGCTGGAAAGAACCCAGATGCCCCTCAACAGAGTTATGGATACAGAAAATGTGGTACATTTACACAATGGAGTACTACTCAGCTATTAAAAAGAATGAATATATGAAATTCCTAGGCAAATGGATGGACCTGGAGGGCATCATCCTGAGTGAGGTAACCCAATCACAAAGGAACTCACACAATATGTACTCACTGATTAGTGGATATTAGCCCAGAAACTTAGGACACCCAAGATATAAGATATAATTTTCTAAACACATTAAACTCAAGAGAACGAAGACCAAAGTGTGGACACTTTGCCCCTTCTTAGAATAGGAAACAAAACACCCATGGAAGGAGTTACAGAGACAGTTTGGAGCTGAGACAAAAGGATGGACCATCTAGAGACTGCCATATCCAGGTATAGATCCCATAATCAGCCTCCAAACGCTGACACCACTGCATGCACTAGGAAGATTTTGCTGAAAGGACCCAGATATAGCTGTCTCTTGTGAGACTATGCCAGGGCCTAGCAAACACAGAAGTGGATGCTCACAGTCAGCTATTGAATGGACCACAGTGCCCCCAATGGAGGAATTAGAGAAAGCACCCAAGGAACTAAAGGGAACTGCAACCCTATAGGTGGAACAACATGATGAACTAAGCAGTACCCCGGAGCTCTTGTCTCTAGCTGCATATGTATCAAAAGATGGCCTAGTTGGCCATCAGTGGAAAGAGAAGCCTGTTGGTCTTGCAAACTTTATATGCCCCAGTACAGGGGAACGGCAGGGCCAAAAAGGGGGAGTGGGTGGGTAGGGCAGTGGGGGTGGGTGAGTATGGGGGGCTTTTGGTACAGCATTGGAAATGTAAATGAGCTAAATACCTAATAAAAAATGGGAAAAAAAAGACAGTATTGAGGCTCCATCTCAATGTGAAGCAGGCATGTAAGGACATTTTGACTTGCTCTCAGTCTAAGGAACAAAGATTCCTTTGTAGCTGTGTGCTTTAAACATTTTATTATCAGGGCTCCTTTTCTTTTCCAAGTCTGCTGATATTGGTGAACAGCTGTAGCCTATGTTATTTAGCTTGTTCATGTGATATTTATGTAATTTAATCTTGTTTTGCTCCTGCTTGAGACATCCATCTGGGTTAGTTTGCATCAGATCATTACATAAAACTCTTTTTAGGCAATGCTGCACTGTTTTTTTTTTTAAATAATAGTTTGGGCTTTTTGTGTTTGCTGGCCATAAATATTCATTTGCATACTTCCTTTCTTGTGGCACTTCTTCCTGTTTTGGGGTAACGTTGGGGTAACACTAGAATGAGCTGGGTAATGTGTCCTCCCTTAAGATTTTGGAAGAGGGACTGTAAAACTCACTTGTTAGAATTCAGTCATGAGACATTACTTGGCCATGGAAATTACAGATACAATTCTCCTGACTAAATCTTTTTAGTGGATTTTCTCTTTCAAACAACTGGTCCATTTCATTCATGTTATCTAATCTCTGTTCAGTTACATTATTGTTCTTTTCATGTTTATGGGACAATTGCAGAGACAAAGCAGCCATCTTCCTTTCATTTTTGACATTTCTATCTTTGTATTTTTCTTATTTTTGCTTTAGCCTGGGCAGAATTTAATCAGGTTTACTGTTTTAATTTTAATTTAAAATTTTTTTTATTAGGTATTTTCCTCATTTACATTTCCAATGCTATTCCAAAAGTCCCCCATACCCTCCCCCCTCCACTCCCCTACCCACCCACTCCCACTTCTTGGCCCTGGTGTTCCCCTCTACTGAGGCATATAAAGCTTGCAAGACCAACAGGCTTCTCTTTCCACTGATGGCCAACTAGGCCATCTTTTGATACATATGCAACTAGAAACATGAGCTCCTGGGGTACTGGTTAGTTCATATTGTTGTTACACCTATAGGGTTGCAGATCCCCCTAGCTCCTTGGGTACTTTCTCTAGCTCCTCCATTGGAGGCCCTGTGATCCATCTAATAGCTGACTGTGAGCATCCACTTCTGTGTTTGCTAGGCCCCGGCATAGTCTCACAATAGACAACTATATCTGGGTCCTTTCAGCAAAATCTTGCTAGTGCATGCAGTGGTGTCAGCGTTTGGAGGCTGATTATGGGATCTATACCTGGATATGGCAGTCTCTAGATGGTCCATCCTTTTGTCTCAGCTCCAAACTGTCTCTGTAACTCCTTCCATGGGTGTTTTGTTTCCTATTCTAAGAAGGGGCAGTGTCCACACTTTGGTCTTCGTTCTTCTTGAGTTTCATGTGTTTCACAAAATGTATCTTATATCTTGGGTATTCTAAGTTTCTGGGCTAATATCCACTAATCAGTGAGTACATATTGTGTGAGTTCCTTTGTGATTGGGTTACCTCACTCAGGATGATGCCCTCCAGGTCCATCCATTTGCCTAGGAATTTCATAAATTCATTCTTTTTAATAGCTGAGTAGTACTCCATTGTGTAAATGTACCACATTTTCTGTATCCATAACTCTGTTGAGGGGTATCTGGGTTCTTTCCAGCTTCTGGCTATTATAAATAAGGCTGCTATGAACATAGTGGAGCATGTGTCATTCTTACCGGTTGGGGCATCATCTGGATATATGCCCAGGAGAGGTATTGCGGGATCCTCCGGTAGTACTCTGTCCAATTTTCTGAGGAACCGCCAGACTGATTTCCAGAGTGGTTGTACAAGCTTGCAATCCCACCAACGATGGAGGAGTGTTCCTCTTTTTCCACATTCTTGCCAGCATCTGCTGTCACCTGAATTTTTGATCTTAGCCATTCTGACTGGTGTGAGATGGAATCTCAGGGTTGTTTTGATTTTCATTTCCCTGATGATTAAGGATGCTGAACATTTTTTCAGGTGCTTCTCAGCCATTCGGTATTCCTCAGGTGAGAATTCTTTGTTGAGCTCTGAGCCCCATTTTTTAATGGAGTTATTTGATTTTCTGTAGTCCACCTTCTTGAGTTCTTTATATATATTGGATATTAGTCCCCGATCTGATTTAGGATAGGTAAACATCTTTTCCCAATCTGGTGGTGGCCTTTTTGTCTTATTGACGGTGTCTAATGATTTATTTTTAAAACCCAACTTTTGCTTCCATACACTTCTGCTATTTATTGATCTTTTTAAAATCACATTTTAGTGAGAATTTTCTACAGTACTTTGCTGATATTCAGGCACCTCAACTAATTGCTCCCAAATTATACTTTGCTTTCTCTTCCCATCCAAGTTCATGTGCTTAAAAATAATGATAGCCCCCATCAAGCTGAATGTGTACTGCCCTAACATTCTTGGACTTGCAGTCTTCCACTGGATTCTTATCAGGAGCTAGACTCAGAGAAGATTATCTCTTCCTTCCAGCACCCATCAGTTTCCAGTAGCTCTCATGTTAGGGGTGGGGCTTCATACCTACCTCCTGTCTTCATGTTTGGGATTTGTCTGGTTTGAGTCTTTATGGTCTTACATATGCTGTCTCAACCAATGTGGGTTGATATGTGCATCATCCCTCTTTGTCAGGGAAAAATTTTTTTTGCTTTATTTTAAATCTTTTAAAATTATTTATTAGATATTTTCTTCATTTACACTTGGCTTCTGTTGGCCTTTCATTTTTCACCTTCTAAAATTATATTTTTTATGTATCATACAAAATCAAATTCTCTTTAAATCTTATTAGAGCACTGTTTTTGTTGCATTCTACAAAAACTACTTTTTGTTTTATCTTTATGCATATGTGTGTGTGTGCATTACTCATTGTGTTGTATATATACTATATTATACTCAGCATTATAATCTACATGCTATATATTATATACGTTATATTAATGTGCGCTATTGAGAGAATGGTCTTAGAAGTATCCAGTTCACTTTCCACTCTCTGGAGGGTTCTTCTGTGATCTTTCTTTCTGGGGTTGACTTATCTTTACTTCTGGGATTTCCCACTGAGTTTTGAGTGTGTTAAGCGGCACTTTATGAGCCCACACGTAGCCTATCTCAGGAATATCCCTTGGGAGCTTGGGAAAATGGCACATTTCTACTATTTCAGAGTTTTTCACCCATGTCTACACAGAAGGAATGGATTCCCAAATCCTTTGATCATTAACTGATGCTGAACTGTGCCTTACACAGAGCTTTGGGCAACTCTCACTGCAGCTCTAACTTCCCTCTTCTGCTTTCCTGCTCCATGGCTGTGTATTGGTCAAGAGGTGACTTCTGTGTCATTTAATGAGGCTCTTCATGCCTGGGACTTTTCACTGCCCCATTGTCCACTTTGTTGAAGGAAATATAGCTTTCTGCAGCTTTATTTTTGTTAGCATCTCATGACCTATTTGGCTCTATTTTGTAACCTTCAATGTCTATGTTTTTATATTTGAATTGGGTCATTTGTAAATGGAACAATTAGCACTTGCTGATCATCCTTCATCTCAATTCCAATCTTTCTACATTCCAGCTTTGGTCTCTTGTTTTGCAGCTCATGTTTCCTTTTTTTTTTTTTTTTTTTTTTTTGTGGCACACACTTTTAATCCCAGCACTTGGGAGGCAGAGACAGGTGGATTTTTTTAATTAGGTATTTTCTTCATTTACATTTCAAATGCTATCCCAAAAGTCCCTCAGACCCTCCCCCACCACTCCCCTACTCACCCATTCTCACTTCTTGGCCCTGGCATTCCCCTGTACTGAAGCATATAAAGTTTGCACAACCAATGGGCCTCTCTTTCCACTGATGGCCGATTAGGCCATCTTCTGATACATATGCAGCTAGAAACATGAGCTCCATGGGGTACTGGGTAGTTCATATTGTTCCACCTATAGGGTTGCAGATCCCCCCAGCTCCTTGGGTACTTTCTCTAGCTCCTCCATTGGGGGCACTGTGATCCATCCAATAGCTGACTGTGAGCATCCATTTTTGTGTTTCCGAGGCTCAGGCATAGTCTCACAAGAGACACCTATATCAGTGTCCTTTCAGCAAAATCTTGCTAGTGTGTGCAATGGTGTCAGAGTTTGGAGGCTGATTGTGAGATGAATCCCCTGGTATGGCAGTCTCTAGATGGTCCATCCTTTCATCTCAGCTCCAAATTTGTCTCTGTAACTCCTTCCATGGGTGTTTTTTTTCCAAATCTAAGAAGGGCCAAAGTATCTACACTTTGGTCTTCATTCTTCTTGAGTTTCATGTGTTTTGCAAATTGTATCTTATATCTTGGGTATTCTAAGTTTCTGGGCTAATATCCACTTCTCAGTGAGTACATATTATGTGAGTTCTTTTGTGATTGGGTTACCTCACTCAGGATGATGCCCTCCAGGTCCATCCATTTGCCTAGGAATTTCATAAATTCATTCTTTTTAATAGCTGAGTAGTACTCCATTGTGTAAATGTACCATATTTTCTGTATCCATTCCTCTGTTGAGGGGCATCTGGGTTCTTTCCAGCTTCTGGCTATTATAAATAAGGCTGCTATGAACATAGTGGAGCATGTGTCCTTCTTAACGGTTGGGACATCTTCTGGATATATGCCCAGGAGAGGTATTGCTGGATCCTCAGGTAGTACTATGTCCAATTTTCTGAGGAACCGCCAGACTGATTTCCAGAGTGGTTGTACAAGCTTGCAATCCCACCTGCAATGGAGGAGTGTTCCCCTTTCTCCACATCCTCGCCAGCATCTGCTGTCACCTGAATTTTTGATCTTAGACATTCTGACTGGTGTGAGGTGGAATCTCAGGGTTGTTTTGATTTGCATTTCCCTGATGATTAAGGATGTTGAACATTTTTTCAGGTGCTTCTCTGCCATTCGGTATTCCTCAGGTGAGAATTCTTTGTTCAGTTCTGAGCCCCATTTTTAATGGGGTTATTTGATTTTCTGGAGTCCACCTTCTTGAGTTCTTTATATATATTGGATATTAGTCCCCTATCTGATTTAGGACAGGTTAAGATCCTTTCCCAATCTGTTGGTGGTCTTTTTGTCTTATTGATGGTGTCTTTTGCCTTATAGAATCATTGCAATTTTATGAGGTCCCATTTGTGGATTCTCGATCTTACAGCACAAGGCATTGCTGTTCTGTTAGTCTATGTCTTTTAATTGGGGAATTTAGTCCATTGATATTAAGAGATATTAAGGAAAGTAATTGTTACTTCCTATTATTTTTGTTGTTAGAGTTGGCATTCTGTTCTTGTGGCTGTCTTCTTTTAGGTTTATTGAAGGATTACTTTCTTGCTTTTTCTAGGGTGTAGTTTCCATCCTTGTTTTTTTTTTTTCCTGTTATTATCGTTTGAAGGGCTGGATTTGTGGAAAGATATTATGTGAATTTGGTTTTGTCATGGAATACTTTGGTTTCTCCATCTATGGTAATTGAGAGTTTGGCTGGGTATAGTAGCCTGGGCTGGCATTTGTGTTCTCTTAGTGTCTGTATAACATCTGTCCAGGATTTTCTGGCTTTCATAGTCTCTGGTGTAATGTCTGGTGTAATTCTAATAGGCCTGCCTTTATATGTTACTTGACCTTTCTCCCTTACTGCTTTTAATATTCTATCTTTACTTAGTGCATTTGTTATTCTGATTATTATGTGTTGGGAGGAATTTCTTTTCTGGTCCAGTCTATTTGGACTTCTGTAGGCTTGTTGTATGTTCATGGTCATCTCTTTCTTTAGGTTTGGGAAGTTTTCTTCTATAATTTTGTTGAAGATATTTGCTGGCCCTTTAATTTGAAAATCTTCATTTTCATCTACTCCTATTATCCGTAGGTTTGGTCTTCTCATTGTGTCCTGGATTTCCTGGATGTTTTGAGTTAGGATCTTTCTGCATTTTGCATTTTCTTTGATTGTTGTGCCATGTTCTCTATGGAATCCTTAGCATCTGAGATTCTCTCTTGCATCTCTTGTATTCTGTTGCTGATACTCCCATCTATGGTTCCAGATTTCTTTCCTAGGGATTCTATCTCTAGCCTTGTCTCATTTTGGGTTTTCTTTATTGTGTCTACTTCCCTTTTAGGTCTTGTATGGTTTTGTTCAATTCCCTCACATGTTTGGTTGTGTTTTCCTGTTTTTCTTTATGCACTTGTAACTCTTTAGCAGTGTTCTCCTGTATTTCTTTAATTGAGTTATTAAAGTCCTTCTTGATGTCCTCTACCATCATCATGAGATATGCTTTTAAATCCGTGTCTAGCTTTTCGGGTGTGTTGGGGCATCCAGGACTGGCTGAGGTGGGAGTGCTGGGTTCTGATGATGGTGAGTAGTCTTGGTTTCTGTTAGTAAGATTGTTATGTTTGCCTTTAGCCATCTGGTAATCTCTGGAGTTAGTTGTTATAGTTGTCTCTGGTTAGAGCTTGTTCCTACTGTGATTCTGTTAGCCTCTATCAGCAGACTTGGGAGACTAGTTCTCTCCTGAGTTTCAGTGGTCAGATACTCTCTGCAGGAAAGCTCTCCACTTGCAGGGAAGGTGCACAGATATCTGGTCTTTGGACCTGCCTCCTGGCAGAAGATGAAGGCCCGGAACAGGGCTTGTCTCAGAAGCTGTGCTGCTTCTCCCTGTCAGAGAAGCTTTGCAGCTTCTGTAGTAGGCACTCTCACCTACACAGTCTAGTCTCTGAGAGATCCGGGAACCAAGATGGCTTCCCCAGGTGATCTGGCAAATCCCTCCCTGGTGTGGTAGACACCTCTCCTCTGGCAGGGAAGGTGCCTGGATGTCTGGAGCCTGCCATGGGGTCTGTGAAGCTCATGTTTCTTAAATGAAGTAAAATCATTTGTATTTTCACTGACATTTAGTTTATTTACACTTTCCGTGATTGCTCAGATATTTAAGCAGGTCTGTGACACACAAAAAAATTTATGTTTATTTTTTTATGTTTTGATTGTTAAAGGTTCTTAATTGCATACACACAGCTGCCCCATAAGGTCTTCAGTATAGCAAGAGAGTCAAGCAAACACATCCAAGTTTAGCAACTATGGTAATAGCCATGTTCCTGTTAATTAGTGGTTATAGCAAATATTCAGGCAATGACTGAAAGTACCTCACCTGCAATTTCACTTTTCTGGGTCTCATAATGAGTGGGCTCAGAAATCTGTTTTACTAGATATCTTTAAAAAAGAAAACTGAGCTCAAATGTAGTTTTATTTACTAAAAAATATCTCAGTGGCTAGAGAGAAAAAAGAACAGTTAAGAGTGCTCTCTGCTTCTGCAGAAGACCCAGGCTCAGTTCCTGCACCCATGTTAGGCAACTCAAAACCATCTGTAGCTCCAGCTGTAGCAGATCTGTAGCCCCTTTCTTGACTCTGTGGCTTTTCACTCATGTGTACATACCAGCCACCACAAACACATACACACACACACATACACATACACACACACATACACACACACACACACACACACACACACACACACACACACACACACACACAGATCAATATAAAGTTTAAACAATAGAATTAAAATCATAGCATTCCCCTTTGGTAAACGACTTCTCATAGTGTGTCTGTTTTTCTGGTTATGAGTTAGTTTGACTTTTAGGCATTAGAAAAAGTATCACAAATTTCTTTTTTATTAGATATTGTCTTTATTTACATTTCAAATGTTACCCTTTTTCCTGGCTTCCCCTCCGAAAACTCCCTATATTCTCCCCGCTCCCCCTGCTCACCAATCCACTTACTCCTGCTTCTTGGCCCTGATATTCTCCTATACTGAGACATAGAACTTTCACAGGACCTAGGGTCTCTCCTCACTTTAATGACCAACTAGGTCATCCTCTGCTACATATGCAGCTAGAGCCATGAGTCCCACCATGTGTTTTCTTTGGTTAGAGGTTTAGTCCCAGGGAGCTCTGGAGGTACTGTTTAGTTCATATTGTTGTTCCTCCTAGGGGGCTGCAAACCCCTTGAGCTCCTTGGGTACTTTCTCTAACTCTTCATTGTGGACTTTGTACTCTGTCTAATGGATGGCTGTCAGCATCCACTTCTGTATTTGTCAGGTACTGGCAGAGTCTCTCAGGAGACAGCTATATCAAGCTCCTGTCAGCAAGCTCTTGTTGGCATCCACAAAAGTGTCTGGGATTAGTGATTGTATATGGGATGGATCCCTAGGTGGGGCAGTCTCCGGATGGTCATGCCTTTAGTCTCTGCTTCACATTTTGTCTCTGTAACTCCTTCCATGGGTGTTTTGTTCCCCTTCTAAGAAAGATTGAATTATCCACACTTTGGTTTTTCTTTTTCTTGAGTTTTATGTGTTTTTCAAATTATATCTTGGGTATTCTGAGCTTCTAGGATAATATCCACTTATCAGTGTGTTCTTTTCTGATTCGGCTATCTCACTCAGGATGATATCCTCCAGATCACTCCATTTGTCTAAAAAATTCATAAATACATTGTTTTTAATAGCTGCATAAGAGTCCATTGTGTAAAGGCACCACATGTTTTGTATCCATTTTCTGTTGAGGAACATCTGGATTCTTTCCAGCTTTGGGCTATTTTAAATAAGGCTGCTATGAACATAGTGGAGCATGTATCCTTATTACATGTTGGAGCATCTTCTGGGTATATTCCCAGGAGTGGCATTGCTGGATCCTCCAGTAGTACTATGTTCAATTTTCTGAGGAGCCACCAAACTGATTTCCAGAGTGGTTGTACCAGCTTGCAATCCCACCTGCAATGGAGGAGATTTCCTCTTTCTCCACATCCTCACCAGCATCTACTGTCACCTGAGTTTTTGATCTTAGCCATTCTGACTGGTGTGAGGTGGAATCTCAGGGTTGTTTTGATTTGTATTTCCCTGATGACTAAGGATTTTGAGCATTTTTTTTTCAGGTGCTTCTCAACCATTCAATATTTTTCAGTTGAGAATATTTTCTTTAGCTCTGTACCCCATTTTAATAGGGGTATTTGTTTTTCTGGAGTCTAACTTCTTGAGTTCTTTGTATATACTAGATATTAGCTCTCTATTGGATTTAGGATTGGTAAAGATCTTTTCCAATCTGTTGGTTGCCTTTTTGTCTTGTTCACAGTATCCTTTACCTTACAGAAGTTTTGCAATTTTATGAGGTCCCATTTGTCAATTCTTGATCTTACAATGCAAGCCATTGCTGTTCTGTTCAGGAATTTTTCTCCTGTGCCAATATATTTGAGGCTATTTCCCATGTTCTCCTCTGTGAGTTTCAGTGTCTCTGGTTTTATGTGGAGGTCCTTGATCCACTTTGACTTGAGCTTTGTACAATGAGATAAGAATGGATAGAGTTGCATACTTCACCATGATAACTCCAGTTGAGCCAGCACCATTTGTTGAAAATGCTTGTTTTTTTCCCACTGAATGGTTTTAGCTCCTTTGTCAAAGGTCAAGTGACCATAGGTGTGTGAGTTCATTCCTGGGTCTTCAATTCTATTCTATTGATCTTCCTGCCTGTGACTGTACCATACCACACAGTTTTGTTTGTTTTTGTTTGTTTGTTTATGTTTTTTGTTTTTTGTTTTAATCACAATTACTCTGTAGTACAGCTTGAGGCTAGGAATGGTGATTCCACCAGAGGTTCTTTTAATTTTGAGAATAGTTTTTGCTATTCTAGGTTTTTTGCTATTTCAGATGAATTTGCAAATTGCCCTTCCTAACTCTGTGAAGAATTGAGTTGGAATTAGGATTGCTATTGCATTGAATCTGTAGATTTCTTTTCTTTAGCCATTTTTATTATATTAATCCTGCCAATCCATGAGCATGGGAGATCTTTCCATCTTCTGAGATCTTCTTTGATTTCTTCAGAGATTTGAAGTTCTTGTCATAGAGATCTTTCACTTGCTAGGTTACAGTCATACAAAGATATTTTATGTTATTTCTGACTATTGTGAAGATGTTGTTTCCCTAACTTCTTTCTCAGCCTGTTTATCCTTTGTTTAGAGAAAGGCCACTGATTTGTTTCAGTTAATTTTATATCCAGCTACTGCAGTGAAGCTGTTTATCAGGTTTAGGAGTTCTCTGGTAGAATTTTTAGGGTCACTTATATATACTATCACATCATCTGCAAATAGTGATATTTTGACTTCTTCCTTTTCAATTTGTATCCTTTTAATCACCTTTTGTTGTCTAATTGCTCTGACTAGGACTTCAAGTACTATATTGAATAGGTTGGGAGAGAATGGGCAGCCTTGTCTAGTCCCTGATTTTAGTGGGATTGCTCCAAGTTTCTCTCCATTTAGTTTGATGTTGGCTGCATATTGTGTTCATTATGTTTAAGTATGGGCCTTGTATTTCTGATCTATCCAAGACTTTTATCATGAAATGTTGTTGGCTTTTGTCTAATGCTTTCTAGGTGTCGATTGAGATGATCATTTTTTTTTTTTAGTTTGTTTATATAGTGGATTACGTTGATGGATTTCCCTATAGTGAACCATCCCTTACATACCTGTGATGAAGCCTACTTGACCATGATGTATGATCATTTTGATGTGTTCTTGGATTTGGTTTGCAAGAAATTTATTATTTTCACATTGATATTCATAAGGGAAATTGCTCTGAAGTTCTCTTTATTTGTTGGTTCTTTGTGTGGTTTAGGTGTCAGAGTAATTGTGGTTTCATAGAATGAATTGGGTAGAGTACCTTGTGTTTCTATTTTGTGGAATAGTTTTAGGAGTATTGGTGTTAAGTCTTCTTTGAAGGTCTGAAAGAACTCTACATTAAACCCATCTGGTCCTGGCTTTATTTTTGGTTGGGAGACTATTAATGACTGTTTCTATTTCTTTAGGGGATATGGGATATTTAGATCGTTAATATGATCCTGTTTAACTTTAATACCTGGTATCTCTTTAGAAAATTGTCCATTTCATTTAGGTTTTCCAGTTTTGTTGACTATAGCCTTTTGTAGTAGGATCTGATTATGTTTTGGATTTCCTCAGGTTCTGTTGTTATGTCTCCCTTTTCATTTCTGATTTTGTTAATTAGGATACTGTTCCTATACCCTCTAGTTAGTCTGGTAAGGGTTTATCTATTTTGTTGATTTTCTCAACAACCAGCTCCTGGTTTGGTTGATTTCTTTGTATAGTTCTTCTTGATTTCACTTGGTTGATTTCAGCCCTGAGTTTGATTATTTCCTGCCATCTATTCGTCTTGGCTGAATTTGCTTCCATTTGTTCTAGAGGTTTTAGGTGTGCTGTCAAGCTGCTAGTGTATGATCTCTCCAGTTCCTTTTTGGAGGCACTCAGAGCTATATGTTTTCCTCTTTCAGTGTGTCCCATAAGTTTGGTTCTGTTGTGGCTTCATTTTCATTAAACTCTAAAAACGTCTTCAATTTCTTTATTTCTTCCTTGACAAAGTTATCATTGAGTAGAGTGTTGTTCAGCTTCCATGTGTATGTTGGCTTTCTATTATTTATGTTGTTATTGAAGATCATCTTTAGTCCATGGTGATCTGATAGGATGTATGGGATTATTTCAAAAATTTTTATTTGTTGAGACCTGTTTTGTGACCAGTTATATGGACAATTTTGGAGAAGGTACCATGAGGTACTGCGAAGAAGGTATATCCTTTTGTTTTCAGATAAAATGTACTATAGGTATGTGTGAAATTCATTTCTTTCATAACTCCTGTTAGTTTCACTGTGTCTCTCTTTACTTTCTGTTTCCAGGATCTGTCTATTGATGAGAGTGGAGTGTTGAAATCTCCCAGTACTATTGTGTGCAGTGCAATGTGTACTTTGAGCTTTAATAAAGTTTCTTTAATGAATGTGGATGCCCTTGCATTTGGAGCATAGATGTTCAGAATTAAGAGTTCATCTTGGTAGATTTTACCTTTGATGAGTATGAAGTGTCCCTCCTTGTCTTTTTTGATAACTTTATATTGAAAGTTGATTTTTTTAATATTAGAATGGTTATTCCAGCTTGTTTCTTTGGACCATTTGCTTGGAAAATTGTTTTCCAGCCTTTAACTCTGAGATAGTATTTGTCTTTGTTCTTGAGGTGGGTTTCCTGTAAGCAGCAAAATTTTAGGTCCTGTTGTGTAGCCAGTCTGTTAGTCTATGCCTTTTTATTCAGAGTTCATTGATATTAGGAGATATTTAGGGAAAGTAATTGTTGCTTCCTGTTATTTTTGTTGTTAGAGTTGTGATTCTGTTCTTGTGGGTCTCTTCTTTAAGATTTGTTAAAAGATTACTTTCTTGCTTTTTCTTGGGTGTAGGTTTCCTCCTTGTTTTGAAGTTTTCCCTTTATTACCATTTGAAGGCCTGCATTTGTGGAAAGACATTGTGTAAGTTGGGTTTTGCCATGGAATGCTTTTGTTTCTCCATCTATGGTAATTGAGAGTTTTGCTAGGTATAGTAGCCTGGGTTGACATTTGTGTTCTCTTAGAGTCTGTATAACATCTGTACAGGATCTTTCATCTGGCTTTCATAGTCTTTGGGGAAAAGTCTTGTGTAATTCTAATAGTTCTACCTTCATATATTACTTGACTTTTTTTTTTTTTACTGCTTTTAATATTCTTTCTTTGTTTTATGCATTTGGTGTTTTATTATATTTTGGGAGGAATTTCTTTTCTCATCCAGTCTATTTGGAGTTCTGTAGGCTTCTTTTATGTCCATGGGCATCTCTTTCTTTAGGTTAGGGAAATTTTCTTCTATAATTTTGTTGAAGATATTTACTGGCCCTTTAAGTTGAAAATCTTCATTCTCATCTATACCGATTATCCTTGGGTTTGGTCTTTTCATTGTTTCCCAGATTTCCTGGATTTTTTTTTCTTTTTAGTTAGGATCTTTTTGCATTTTGCATTTTCTCTTATTGTTGTGTCAATGTTTTCTATGGAATTGTCTGCAACTGAGATTTTCTCTTCCATCTCTTGTATTCTGTTTGTGATGCTTGCATCTATGGCTCCTAATTTCTTTCCTAGGTTTTCTATCTCCAGAGTTGTTTCCCTTTGTGATTTCTTTATTGTTTCTACTTCCATTTTTAAATCCTGAGTGGTTTTGTTCAATTCCTTCACCTGTTTAGTTGTGTTTTCCTGTAACTCGTTAAGGGATTTTTGTGTTTCCTCTGTAAGGGCTTCTATCTGTTTACTTGTGTTCTCCTGTATTTCGTTAAGGGAGTCATTCCTTTTTAAAAATCCTCTACCAGCATCATGAGATATGATTTTATATCTGAATCTTGCTTTTCCAGTTTGTTGGGTTATCCAGGATTTGCTGGGGTGGGAGTACTTGGCTCTGATGATGCCAAGTAATCTTGGTTTCTGTTGGTAAGATTCTTGCATTTGCCTTTCTCCACCTGTAATCTCTGATGTTAGATGTTGTTGCTGTCTATGGCTTGAGCTTGTTCCTCCTGTGAGTTGGTAAGCCTGGGTCAGTACTCCTTGGAGACCAGCTATCTCCTGG
Source organism: Mus musculus (assembly GCF_000001635.26). Lineage (NCBI taxonomy): Eukaryota > Metazoa > Chordata > Mammalia > Rodentia > Muridae > Mus > Mus musculus. The sequence continues at coordinate 27,711,469 of NC_000078.6, forward strand.
CAAGACCAGTGCACAGAGGGCTGCAGAACAGCCCCACCTCCTGAGTGTAGATGTAGGTCAGTAGGACCATGTCCCATCTGCTCTGCTGCTTCTGGGGCCTGTGAGCTTCTGAGTGGACCTGCCTTAGAGAGTCACTGGAGAGAAAATTTTAATTATTTGAAGTTTTAAGTTCTGTAGACTCTCATATCTACCCCCATACTTGTTCAGTTTTCACTCATTTGAGATTTACCTTTAAACATTTGTTCTGCCTATGCATTGTATGTGTGAGTGATTGAGATAGACAGAGAGAGAGAGAGAGAGAGAGAGAGAGAGAGAGAGAGAGAGAGAGAGAGAGAGAGAGAGGAAGAAGAAGAAGAAGAAGAAGAAGAAGAAGAAGAAGAAGAAGGAGGAGGAGGAGGAGGAGGAGGAGGAGGAGGAGGAGGAGGAGGAGAAGGAGAAGGAGAAGGAGAAGGAGAAGGAGAAGGAGAAGGAGAAGGAGAAGGAAGATATAACAAAGACAGGTCTCATAACAAATACTTTCAGCTCCCTTCATTGATAGAATCTATGTGGTTTCCCGGATCTTGAAAGCAACCTCTCCTCTCCCAGTCCAGTGTCTCGGTTTAAACCTGCCTGAAGATGTGTTTTACCAGAGCTCCTTCAATTTGCCCCAGCATCCCCTGCCTGCAGCTGTGAATTACCTTTCCCAAGCTGTGTGTTCAGTAAACATTGAGATGATAGACTTAAACGCTGGACTGAAATTTATTCATCAGGAGGACAATGTTCATGATTCTTCACTTATTTTATGTAATACTCAGTTGTTGAAGGTTATATGCTACTCAAAGATTGTTGTTTGTTTGTTTTGGTTGTCTTAGGGTTTCTATTGCCATGATGAAACACCACAACCAAAAAAGCAAGGTGGGGAGGAGAGAGTCTATTCAGCTTATACTTCTAGATCTATACTCTATTACTGGAGGAGGCTAGGGCAGGAACTGGAACTGGAAGGCAGGAACTGATGCAATTGACATGGAGGGATGCTGCTTACTGGTCTGTTTCCCCTGGTTTGCTCAGCCTGCTTTTTCATAGAACCTGGGACCACCAGCCCAGGTACAGCATCACTCACAATGGGCTGAGCCCTCTCCTATTGATCACTAATTAAGAAAATGCCTTATAGGTGGATCTCATGGAGGCATTTCTCAACTGAGACTACTTCCTCTCTGATTTTAGCTTATGTCAAGCTGACACATAAAATAAGCCAGTACCCTTGTCAACTTAACACACAAACATATCACTATTAATACATAGTCCTTCCTTTCTTATTCATCCCCAAAACCTATAACTTTAAAAGCTCCAGTCTTTACAAATTCAAACACATTAAAATTTTCAGTCCATTAAAAATAGTCAATCTCTTAAAATCCAAAGTCTTTTAAAATTCAAAGTCTCTTAACTGTGGGCCCAAGTAAACTACTTTCTGCAAAAGGGAAAAATTGGGGCATAGTCATGATCAAATAAAAGCAAAAGCAAACTCCAACCATCCAACATTTTGGGATCCACTTACAAAACTCTTGACTCCTTCAAAAGACTTGGATCACTTCTCTAGCTCTACCTGCTACAGCACACACAGCTTGTCTTTGAGACTGGCTGTCTCCACTCCACTGATGCTGCTGATCTTGGTTGTCATCCCATTGTACTGGCATCCCCAAACTGCTGTGGTTCCTTGCTGCAACTGACTCCAGTTTTACCAATAGCCTGTTATAAGCTTCCTTGCTGCTTCCAAGCCTCAACTTCTTTGCATGACCCCTTGCATCCCAGGCCTTTAGCTGCCATCGAGGCTTCATTTTCACCAATTGCTTCTCCTGGCCTCTCACAGTTCCAAGTGTCATCTGATTTCCATGACTCCTTCATACTTTCAAAACCAGGACTGCCCAGGTGACTTTTAAATATTACCAAGTTTGGCCACCAACACAGGTACAATAATGGCTGCCTTTGGAACACAGCTTCTCTGTGCTCTCAGGAAGTACTTCTTAGAAGATTTTTATCCCAGTGATGTTGGTCTCTTAATCACTGCTGGTTTCTTAGCTCCAGCTAACCAGCATCAATTGTCACAGTAACAACAAAGTTTCGATTTAGTAGTTCTGTTATCTTGTTAATCACAGCTGATTTTTTCGGCCCAATCTATCTAGACCCACAGAATCATATATCAAAATAGCCAACAGCCCTGATAGAGTCTTTAATCTTTCCTCTGAAATTTCACAAGCCAGGTCTCCATCTTCTGTATTGCTCTCAACATTCTTATCTTACACCTCCTACAGAACTTTCCAATGAGGTCTAAACATTCAATTGTTCTTTTAGCACAAATTCCAAAGTCCTTCCACAATCTTCCTCCAAACATTGTATGGTCTGTCACAGCAACATCACTAGGCTGGTATCAACTTCTGTTTCAGTTAGGGTTTCTATTGTTGTAGTGAAACATGATAATAATAATAATAATAATAATAATAATAATAATAATAATAATAATAATTAAGAAAAAAACAGTTGGGGAGGAAAGTGTTTATTCAGTTTACACTTCCAGATCTATACTCCATCACTGGAGGAAGTCGGGAAAGGAACTAGAACCCAGAGGCAGGAGCTGACGCAGAGGCCATGGAGAGGTTCTGCTTCCTGTCCTGCTTCTCCTGGCTTGCTCAGCCTGCTTTCTTATAGCACTCAGGACCACTAGCCCAGAGATGGGAACACCTACCATAGCCTGAACCTGCCCCACTGATCACTGAATGAGAAATGCCCTACAGATGGTTGTCCAGGTGTTTTCTCAAATGAGGCTACTTCCTTTCTAATGACTCTAGCTTGTGCCAAGTTGACACACAAAACCAGCCAATATACTCACTTTAGGATTCTCCAAGGACAGACTAAAATTAACATCACATCTACAAGATAACAAAACAAACAACAAAACCTAGAGTAGATCATGTGAATGTGTAATTATTTGTTTCATGGGTAACTGTAGGAAAAATGTAAGACCTGGGACTAAAGCATACATGTGGAATATTACCTGAAATAATATTAAAGGATAAAAACAATCTTCTCAACTTGAGTGACAAGCCTTATATATAATTAAATAAAGCCAATAAGAAATAATACTTGTTCACACTAAGCTACCTTGTGTTACTTATCTAAGCTATGTTTACTTTTACTTAAAATTGCACACTACATTAACCCTCCTCAGAATTTTCAGGTCACTAAGTCTTTTGTAATATGTATCAGTTATTTGTTTATTGCTGTGACAAAAACCTGTAAGGAAGCAACTTAAGGAAGTCTCTAGTTTCTTATGAAGGAAAACATTTAATCGGGGCTAGCTTACAGTTGGGTCCAGTCCATTATCATTATAGCTGAAAGCACGGCAGCATCCAGGCAGGCCTGATGCTGAAGAAGTATCTGAAAGTGATACATCTTGATTCTAAGGTAGCCATGAAGAGACTGACTCTTCTGCACTGGGTGGAGTTTGAGCATAGAACCTCAAAGCCTACCTCTACAGTGACAAATTTCCTCCAACAAGGCCACACCTATTTGAACAAGGTCATACCTCCTAATAATGTCAATCCCTGTGGGCCAAGCATTCAAACATGTGAGTCCATACGTCCCAAACTATTCAATCCAACCATAGGAAAGACAGCTTATTTGAGCTCACAGTTTGTGGGTTCAGCTCATCATGGAGGAGAAATCACATGACACAGCTGATCATGTTGCATCCACAGTCAGGATTTTGTTCTGAACTCAGAGGATCTTAATTAGAAGGCTTTCCCCACAGCTGTGCATGTTACTTTTCATGAAACTCAATACTATTTTCTTTGATTTAATTATACTTGAAATTTAATTCATTGTATGTGCTATGAAAAGTAAGCAGGGTTTCATGTTTAGTGTATTGTTATCCACATCTTTCTTTTCTCTCTTTCTTTCTTTCTTTCTTTCTTTCTTTCTTTCTTTCTTTCTTTCTTTCTTTCTTCCTTTCTTCCTTTCTTTCTTCCTTTCTTTCTTCCTTTCTTTCTTCCTTTCTTTCTTCCTTCCTTTCTTCCTTCCTTCCTTCCTTCCTTCCTTCCTTCCTTCCTTCCTTTCTTTCTTTCTTTCTTTCTTTCTTTCTTTCTTTCTTTCTTTCTTTCTTTCTTTCTTTCTTTCTTTCTTTCTTTCTTTCCTTCCTTTTCTTTTTCTTTCTTTCTTTCTTTCTTTCTTTCTTTCTTTCTTTCTTTCTTTCTTTCTTTCTATCTTTCTTTCTTTTAGATATTTTCTTCATTTACATTTCAAATGCTATCCCGAAAGTCCCCTATACCCTTCCCCCGCCTTGCTCCCCAACCCACCCACTCCTGCTTCCTGACCCTGGCATTTCCCTGTACTGGGGCATATGATATTTGCAATACCAAGGGCCCCTCCTCCCATTGATGGCCTATTAGGCCAAACTCTGCTACATGTTCAACTAGAGAAACAAGTTCTGGGGGGGTACTGGTTAGTTCATATGGTTGTTCCTCCTATAGGGTTGCAGACCCTTTTAGCACCTTGGGACTTTCTCTAACTCCTTCATTGGGGGCCCTGTGTTCCATCCAATAGATGACTGTGAGTATCCACTTCTGTATTTGCCAGGCACTGGTATAGCCTCACAAGGCACAGCTATATCAGAGTCCTGTCAGCAATATCTTGCAGGAATATACAGTAATGTCTAGTTTGGTGGCTGTTTATGGGATGGATCCCTAGGTGGGGCAGTCTCTGGATGGTCCTTTCTTCTGTCTCAGCTCCAAACTTTATCTCTGTGATTCTTTCCATGGGTCTTTTGTTCACCATTCTAAAAAGGAACGAAGCATCCACACTTTTGTCTTCCTTCTTCAGTTTCATGTGTTTTGCAAATTGTATCTTGGGTATTCTAAGTTTCTGGGCTAATATCCACTTATCAGTGAGTGCATATCATGTATGTTCTTTTGTGATTGGGTTATGTCACTCAGGATGATATCCTCCAGATTTGCCTAAAAATTTTATAAGTTCATTGTTTTTAATTGCTGTGTACTCCGTTGTGTAAATGTACCACACTTTCTGTATCCATTCCTCTGTTGAGGGACGTCTGTGTTCTTTCCAGCTTCTGGCTATTATAAATAGGCTGCTATGAACATAGTGGAGCATGAGTTCTTATTACAAGTTGGAACATCTTCTAGGTATATGCCCAGGAGTGGTATTGCTGGATTTTCTAGTAGTACTATGTCCAATTTTCTGAGGAACCACCTGACTGATTTCCAGAGTGGTTGCACCAGCTTGCAATCCCACTAGCAATGGAGGAGTGTTCCTCTTCACATCCTTGCCAGAATGTGCTGTCACCTGAATTTTTGATCTTAGCCATCCTGACTGGTGTGAGGTGGAATCTCAGGGTTGTTTGATTTGCATTTCCCTGATGATTAAGGATGTTGTACATTTTTTCAGATGCATCTCAGCCATTCAGTATTCCTCAGTTGAGAATTTTTTGTTTAGCTCTGAACCCCATTTTTAAATAGGGTTATTTGATTTTCTGGAGTCCAGCTTCTTGAGTTCTTTATATAATTGGATATTAGTCCCCTATCTGATTTAGGATAGGTAAAGATCCTTTCCCAATCTGTTGGTGGCCTTTTTGTCTTATTGACAATGTCTTTGCGTTAGAGATGCTTTGCAGTTTTATGAGGTCCCATTTGTCAATTCTTGATATTACAGCACAAGCCATTGCTGTTCTGTTCAGGAATTTTCCCCCTGTGCCCATATGTTCGAGGCTTTCCCCCACTTTCTCCTCTATAAGTTTCAGTGTCTCTGATTTTATGTAGAGTTCTTTGATCCACGTAGACTTGAGCTTTGTACAAGGAGGTAAGAATGGATCAATTCACATTCTTCTACATGATAACTGCCAGTTGTGCCAGCACCATTTGTTGAAAATGCTGTGTTTTTTTTCCACTGGACGGTTTTAGCTCCCTTGTCAAAGATGAAGTGACCATAGATGTGTGGGTTCATTCCTGGGTCTTCAATTCTATTCAATTGATCTATCTGTCTGTTGCTGTACCAGGAACATGCAGTTTTTATCACAATTGCTTTGTAGTACTGCTTGAGGTCAGGCATGGTGTTTCCACCAAAGGTTCTTTTATTGTTGAGAAGAGTTTTTGGTGTCCTAGGTTTTTTTGTTATTCCAGATAAATTTGCAAATTGCCCTTTCTAACTAGGTGAAGAATTGCATTGGAATTAGGATTGCTATTGCATTGAATCTGTAGATTTTTTTTTTTTGGCAAGATAGCCATTTTTACTATAATAACCCTGCCAATCCATAGTCATGGGAGATTTGTCCATCTTCTGAGATCTTTTTTGATTTCTTTCTTCAGAGGATTGAAGTTTTTATCATACAGATATTTTACTTCCTTAGTTAGAGTCGTACCAAGGTATTTTATATTATTTGTGACTATTTTGAAGGGTGTTGTTTCCCTAATTTCTTTCTCAGCCTGTTTATCCTTTGTGTAGAGAAAGGCCACTGATTTGTTTGAATTAATTTTATATCCAGCTACTTCAGTGAAGCTGTTTATCAGGTTTAAGAATTCTCTGGTGGAAATTTTATGGTCACTTATATACACTATCAAATATCATAGTGATATTTGACTCTGCAAATAGTGATATTTTGACTTCTTCCTTTCCAATTTGCATCCCCTTGATCTCCTTTGGTTCTCTAATTGCTCTGGCTAGGACTTCAAGTTCAATGTTGAATAGGTAGGGAGAGAATGAGCAGCCTTGTCTCATCCCTGATTTTAGTCGGATTGCTTCAAGTTTCTCTCCATTTAGTTTGATGTTGAATACTGGTTTGCTTTGTATTGCTTTCATTATTTTTAGGTATGGGCCTTGAATCCCTGATTTTTCCAAGACTTTTATCATGAATGGGTATTGGATTTTGTCAAATGCTTTGTCAGCATCTAAGGAGAAGATCATGTGGTTTTTGTCTTTGAGTTTGTTTATATAGTGGATTACATTGATGGATTTCCATATATTAAACTATCCCTCCATCCCCGGGATGACTCCTTCTTGATCATGATGGATGGCCATTTTGATTTGTTCTTGGATTCAGTTTGTAAGAATTTTATAGAGTACTTTTGCATTAATATTCATAAGGGAAATTGGTCTGAAGTTCTCTTTCTTCTTTGGTTCTTTATGTGGTTTAGGTATCAGAGTAATTGTAGCTTCGTAGAATGAATTGGGTTGTGTACCTTCTGTTTCTATTTTGTGAAATAGTTTGAGGAGAATTTGGAAGTAGGTCTTCTTTGAAGGTCTGATAGAACTCTGCACTAAACATATCTGGTCCTGGTTTTATTTTTGGTTGGGAGACAATTAATGATTTTTTCTATTTCTTTAGGGGATAAGGGATGTTTATATCATTAATCTGATCCTGATTTAATTTTAGTATGTTGTATCTGTCCAGAAAATTGTCCTTTTCATCCAGATTTTCCAGTTTTGTTAAATACAGGCTTTTGTAGTAGGATCTGATTATGTTTTGGATTTGCTAAGGTTCTGTTGTTATGTCTAACTTTTCATTTCTGATTTTGTTTCTTATGATACTGTCCCTGTGTCCTCTAGTTAGTCTGGTAAGGGTTTATCTATCTTGTTGATTTTCTCAAAAAAACAGCTCCTGGTTTGGTTGATTCTTTGTATAGTTCTTTTTGTTTCCACTTAGTTGATTTCAGCCCTGAGTTTGATTATTTTCTGCTGTCTAATCCTTTTGGGTGAATTTGCTTCCTTTTGTTCTAGAGCTTTTAGGTGTGCTGTCAAGCTGCTACTGTGTGCTCTCTCTAATTTCTTTTTGGAGGCACTCAGAGGTATGAGTTTTCCTCTTAGGTCTACACTCGTTGTTTTGCATAAGTTTAGGCATTTTGTGGCTTCATTTTCATTAAACTCTAAAAAGTCTTTAATTTCTTTCTTTATTTCTTCCTTGATCAGGTATCATTAAGAAGAGTGTTCTTCAGCTTCCATGTGAATGTTGGCTTTCTATTATTTATGTTGTTATTGAAGATCAGCCTCAGTCCTTGGTGATCTGATAGGGTGCATGGGATAATTTCAATATTTTTGTACCTGTTGAGGCCTGTTTTGTGACCAATTATATGGTCAATTTTGGAGAAGGTTCTATGAGGTGCTGAGAAGAAGGTATATCCTTTTGTTTTAGGGTAAAATGTTCGGTAGATATTTGTTAAATCCATTTGTTTCATAACTTCTGTTAGTTTTGCTGTGCCTCTCTTTAGTTTCTGTTTCCAGGATCTGTCCACTTATGAGAGTGGGGTGTTAAAGTCTCCCACTCTTAATGTGTGTTTTGAGCTTTACTAAAGTTTCATTAATGAACGGTCATGCCCTTGTACTTGAAGCACAGATATTCAGAATTGAGAGTTCATCTTGGAAGATTTTTTTCTTTGATTAGTATGAAGTGTCCCTCCTTGTCTTTTTTGATAACTTTGGGTTGGAATTCAATTTTATTCGATATTAGAATGGCTACTTCTGCTCGTTTCTTTGGACCATTTGCTTTCAAAATTGTTTTCCAGCCTTTACTCTGAGGTAGTGTCTGTCTTTGTCCCTGAGGTGGGTTTTCTATATGCAGTAAAATGTTGGGTCCTGTTTATGTAGCCAGTCTGTTATTCTATTTCTTTTTATTGAGAAATTGAGTCCATTGATATTAAGGAAAGGTAAGTGTTGCTTCCTGCTATTTTTGTTGTTAGAGTTGTGATTCTGTTCTTGGGGCTATCTTATTTTAGGTTTGTTAAAGGATTACTTTTTTGCTTTTTTTAGGGTGTCATTTCTCTCCTTGTGTTGGAGTTTTCCCTTTATTATTCTTTGAAGGGCTGGATTCATGGAAAGATATTGTGTGAATTTGGTTTTGTCATGGAATATTTTGGTTTCTCCATCTATGATAATTGAGAGTTTTGCTGGGTATAGTAGCCTGGGCTGGCATTTATGCTCTCTTAGGGTCTGTATGACATCTGCCCAGGACCTTCTGGCTTTCATAGTCTCTGTTGAGAAGTTTTGTGTAGTTCTCATAGGTCTGCCTTTATACGTTACTTGACTTTTTCCCATACTGCTTTAATAGTCTATCCTTATTTAATGCATTTGTTTTCTGATTATTCTGTGTCGGGAGGAATTTCTTTCCTTGTCCAGTCTATTTGGAGTTCTGTAGGCTTCTTGTATGTTCATAGGCATCTCTTTCTTTAGGTTCAGGAAGATTTTTTCTATAATTTTGTTGAAGATATTTACTGGCCCTTAAGTTGAAAATCTTCATTCTCATCTCTACCTATTATCCATAGGTTTGGTCTTCTCATTGTGTCCTGGATTTCCTGGATGCTTTGAGTTAGGGTCTTTTTGCATTTTCTTTGATTGTTGTGTCTATGTTTTCTGTGGAATCTTCTGCACCTGAGATTCTCTCTTATATCTCCTGTATTCTGTTGCTGATGCTTGCATCTATGGTTCCTAATTTCTTTCCTAGGATTTCTATTTCCAGAGTTGTCTCCCTTTGTGATTTCTTTATTGTTTCTACTTCCATTTTTAGATCCTGGATGATTTTGTTCAATTCTTTCAACTGTTGGGTTGTGTCTTCCTGTAACTCTTTAAGAGATTTTTGTGTTTCCTCTTTAAGGGCTTCTAGCTGTTTACCTGCGTTTTCCTGTATTTTTTTAAAGGGAGTTGTTTTTTTTTTTCCCTTCTTAAATTCCTCCATCATCATCATGAGGAATGATTTTAGATCCATATCTTGCTTTTCTGGTGTGATGGTGTATCCAGGACTTGCTATGGTGGGAGATTTTGCTTCTGATGATGCCAAACATCCTAGGTTTCTGTTGCTTCTGTTCTTATGCTTGCCTCCTGCCATCTAATTATCTCAAGTGCTTGCTGCCCTCAATCTATCTGATTGGAGCCTGTCCTTCCTATAATCCCAGTTGATTTAGGACTCCTCAGAGTCCAGCTCTCTCTGTGATTCTGTGATTCAGGTTTTCTGTGAACCTGAGATTCTGGGTGTGTCAAAGTTCTTGGCAGTTAAGCTTCCTCTGAGACCCTGAGATCCTGGTGTGACTAAGCTCCTGGTATCCTGTTATCCTGAAATCCTAAGATCCTGGGCATATTACAGTGCCTGAAAGTAGTGTCTCCTCTTGGGACAGTGTGGCTGTCTGGTGTGTTCGAAACCAATGTATACCAGCACCAATCAGAAGGAACCCAGGCAGCTGGTTAGGCTGGGCTCCCGTGTCCTTGCTCCTTCTGTCACAGGCCCTTCACAATTGGTTTGGAACAGATGTTGTGTTCCACTCACCAGTGATCCTAAGATCCTGGGTGTGCTAGGGCACCTGCACTGTGGAGAGTCCTCTGGGGACCTTGGGACCATCTGCCTAGTTTGTGCCAAAGGTGGCCCGAAGCTTGCACTGATCAGAAGGGCCACATCCTCATTTATAAAGGTCTTTCCTTACTACTCTTTCATCTTTCCCATACAATCATGAGGTTCTTTCTTTTGCTTCTTTCCCCATTGAGTTTTGTTTGTGTTGCTTATCTAATCTTGGGTTTGGAGCCTGCCCAAGAGGTCAGTGCATTAGAGTCACATCACTAAAGTCAATGGATTTTCCTTCTTCCAGTAGAATAACAAGAAAGTCTAAAAACATTTTTGCTAAACTTTAAAATAATATATTAAAAGGGCAGAAGACTTAACAAAACCTCTGAATATGGAATATCTCTCTCATTGTTTTTCTTTCTCTCTCTGTGCATTTATTTTATTATTTTTGTGCTGCAGAGCAAAGTTTAATATTCATTGTTCCTTTTTTTCTGCAGCTGAGGGAAATTCTCATTCTGTCTTCTTGGTCATTAGAGTTTATACTAAGCAACAGACATGACCACATCAGCATCATTAAATTTGGAGTGTCCTCTTAAGGGTAATGATAACTTCAGTTAAAAGAAACTAAGATGCCCAGACTGGGAGGTGGCTCAGTGTATCAAGTGATTGGTTTGCAAGAGTGAGGACTTAATAAAAGTAGTTTATGACTTGTTCATTCAGTGAAATTAAGTGAGTCAAGATATTATTTCAGTACCTGTTCTCTGATGGCATATTAAACAATAATAATACAAATATCTCATCTTTTTAAGCCCTTTCCACTGGGCTATACCATGACCATCTTTTCAAAAAACTCATAGAACACTGGGGTTGTTAATAATCTCATAGTTCCATTTATCTGTATTAAATGCCTTGCTCAGAAACTGATTTTCTGACTCTGTGTACTCCATGGTCTATTGTATTACTGACTTCTTACTCTCATGTTTCTGTTTTCCTCCCATTAGGTCAACCCACTGGAAGGCAATGTACACTGGTATCTTTTGTGGAGTCTTTGCTGAGTTCTATTTTTGAGAGTTGTAGTGAGCTGTAAGGAGGTATCTGTTGTATTCTCTGTAAGACAGCACCACCACATAGCCCAGCATGCCATCTGATAATCCTCTATGAAGTTCAGTGGGACACACAAAGCACTGAGAGAAAATTGGAACAAGAGAGATATATTTGTTTGAAATCCAACATACACATAAGTAATACAATGAAATGATGGCATCGTATTAGCATATCAAATTATTTGGAGAAAATGATTATGTTATGCAGTTTTACATTTTATTGCATTAAGAGGAAATAATGAAAGGAACGCATCTCCTTTCAGTTTGGTGTGATAATGTGCAATGATTTTATAAATTGTCTAAATTCTTATCACAGCTTATGAGATTTATAGAAACAGAAATCATGTAAATTTTACAAATAGGAAAATAAGCTTGGGCATTTCTCCATATGAAGGGAGAGAAATAGTGTGGTGGCTAATTTTACATCAACTTGGTACAACCTAGAGGCATCTGAGAGAAAAAAGTCCCTACTGAAAAAATGCTCCCTTAAGATCCAGCTGTAGGGCATTTTCTTAATTAGTAATTAATGAGAGAGGGACCAATGCATTCTGGGTGGTGCTAACCCTAGGCTAGTGATTCTGGGTTCCATAAGACAGTAGGATGAGCAAGCCAGTAAGCAGCACTCCACCATGGCCTCTGTATCAGCTCCTTCCTCCAGGTTCCTGCCATGCTTGAGTTCCTGTCCTGACTTCCTTCAGTGGTGGATCACATGGAATGGATGTTAAAAGGTAAGCCAGATAAACTCTTTTCTCCCTGAGTTGCTTTTTTCATAATGTTGGTTTGTTTGTTTTGTTTTTTTGTTCTAAGAGAATCAGCAGTTCACCCTGGGTCCTCTCTCATAATGTGAGGAAAAATCTGCCTCTGGCTAGTGACACCTTGGAGAGAAGTTCTTTTCATAATGGTTTATCCCAGCTTTAGTAAATCAGACTAAGATCCTGCTGAATATTTGAAGGTGGAGTTAGAGTGAAGTATCTTTGGGATAGAATTCGCTTCCCTTAGACCTTACTACATTTCTCGTGATCCCCATCCCTGGACTTTGAAAACAATGCTCCCTTTACCTTTAGTGCTTTGTACCATGACGAAGAAGTAGGGAACATTCAATGCTGACATCAGAGTTGGAGAGACCACCCAGGTCTGTCCACAGAGAAGAGGCTCTTGTGGACAATGTCCTAAGCTGCCATGAAATGCTTCATCAGGTGAGTGACTTCCAGAGTGAGGCTTGGGTTCCCATTGTTGTTCTGTATCATCAAGTATAGAATGTGTGGAAACTTCTCACACAGATACATGGATTATAGAGGGAATCCTGTGTATATTTAAAATTCATTGAAAAATGAGAGAAAGTTTAACTCAAGAGAGCAACCAGTAGAAGCAGAGTAACTTAAATAATTTAATTTCCAGTAGCCCAGGTCCATACGCTGAGGAATGGATAAATACATGGTATAGTGTACACACCATATAATATGCACAATGTATAATATACCTCTCCTTTTCCTATGGGACTGAAGTGAAATGACTTGTTCTCCCAGCCGCAGGGAGACTCACCATCTCCAATGATGAATAAATAGCATGAGTTGCAGCCATCAACGAATAGTCCCCAGAAACCTGAGTTTGAATTCCAGTAACTCACAGGAGAGAGAATGGAATGCTGCTGGCACGAACTGAGGACTGAAACATGGCTCATGCAAAGACAACAGAAGACGGTTTTTCTCAGTCAGAAAACTAAAAGGAAATGCCAAGACAGGTTTGCGGAATGCTCTCTTGTAGTCCGAGGTACCTGATGTTTTTGAAAAACAAAAACAAAAACAAACAAAACAAAACAAAAAACTACCAGGGAAGTCATATTCAGACAGAGCCAATAGCAGGAAGGCTGCCCTTCCTCCTGAGCTGTGTCTCCTTTGCATGCAGTTCTGGAAGCACTAAGCTCCTCCCCAGCAGCTGGGCTGCACCTGGCTCTGAAGCCTAAGCTGGTCTCAGCATGCAGTGTCATGGCTGAAAGCATAAAACCTAACCTTCAGATGCATTCAGATGCATTCAGTTGCTGAGAGGCGCCCTGCCACCCTTGTGCATGTGTGAAGTGAATTCCAAACAGAGTTGGGTCAGCAGAACACCTGCTCACAGGCTGCAGTGCAGGTCTGTTCAGAGTTATATGATCTGGGTAAATTCTGAGTCATTCTCTTCTAGAAACCCACGATTATGCTGTGGTGACACAGTGCAGGGGTGTTCGTCAGCCCTCTTCTTTCTCCATTAAAAGTATCAGATGCAGGGATCTAGGCACTGAAGAACAACTTGGCATTTCTGGCTTAAAGCTCATGGACTGAGTCTCTGTTATTAGGTCATATGGCAGATGCTCCACTTGTCCATTTTTAGTAGCATAAAATCTTTTGAAGAAGGATGGACATGGTGGTGTACATTTGTAACCTCAGCACTCAAGGAGTTTGCATGGAGGACCAGAAATTCAAGGTCATCTAGTGCTACATAGAGAATTCAAGGCCAGTCTGGGCTATAGTCTCCAAAAACAAAAAGCAAAACAAAACAAAAAGACTTTAGAGGTAAAATTTATAGACAGGGATATGTTCACCCTCTGATGAAATACTTACAGGACAGACATTCCATGCTGGGGTGAAACAGCAGGTCTTTCTGGGTAGAGCAGCTAGCATTCTTGTTGCCAGCTCTCCTCTTGGGATGGGGAGGCTGAGCAGCATCTCTGATGAGACATCTGCTGGTCTCTGGCTTCCTAGGCAAATCCTTTTCACTTTCAGAGTCCTCAGTACTCCCTGTCCCACTGACTTACATTCAAAATGGCCTGGGGGCCTTTTCCTCCTGGAGATGCTGTGATGATCTCAGATGAGAAATTGCAGTGCCAAATGAATACCACATGAACTCTGAGATACAGGAGGCCCCTGGGAGTCAGCAAACAAAATGCCCCTCCTTCCATCTGTGGCGCACCAGGTTCTTGCTCTGGCTGCCTCATGCATCATTGCGCTTCGACAAGATACACAGGATAGCCAGGAAAAAGCTCTGGTGAAAGGAAAGGCTCCAGTCTCCTGGCCAAAAAAAATGGAAGATGGCGGAAAGAAGCATGGAATACATTCATCAAAGCTAAAAGAAGAGAGGAGAACTGTGGCCATTTACCCCTGAACTCTGCAGTGGATTTCATTTCAGCTTTCAGGGTATGGTTGTTTGTTTTATAGTGTAGTATTAGATTTTCAGATGTTTTAGTTATAGTTGTTCTCATCTAGCTGGATAAAATTTACAGCAGAAAGCAATAAACAGGTTCTTTTGTGGACTGGGGAAGTGAGAACACAGACAGGGCTGTTGTCATCCTGAGTAGATGCTTAACAGCTCTCCATTGATGATGCCAGTAGGTAAAGCAATGGAAAAATGCACCAAGTTGTCTGGACCTGTCCTCACACTGACAGGACCCAAGCACACATACTTACAGTGAGCTCTGAGCACAGGAAACTCAAACATGGCAAGCTGAAATCTACAAAATTTAATGTGGATCAAGTTGTAGCATCTACTTCCTGTTTTTAAATTTAATTAAAATATAATTAAATCATTTTCCTCTTTCTCCCTCTAACTACTCTCAGTGCCCTATCCTCACTACCTTTCATGTTCATGGCCTCTTATTATTTATATTACTTATATTATTTATATATATATGCAAATGAATGAATATATAAATGCAACCTGCCAAGACCATTTAGTGTTCTTTTCTGTATATTTGTATTGCTGCCCACTTGGATAACCATTTAGGGGACTCATCGCTGGATGTGTTGGCTAACGTAACACAAGCTAGAGTTATCTGAAGGAGGAAACCTTAGCTGAGAAAATGTCTCTATAAGCTCTGGCTGTAAGGTACTTTTTAAATTAATGATTGATGTGGGAAGGGCCCAGTTTATTCTGCATGGTGTTATCCCTGGGCTGATTCCTGGATTTTATACGAAACAGGCTGAGCAAGCCACAAGGAGTAAACAAGTAAGCAGCACTCTTCCATGGCCTCTGCATCAGCTCCTTCTCTGTTTAAGTTCCTGTCCTGCCTTCCATCAGTGGTGGACTATTACCTGGAATTATAATCTGACATAAACCTTATCCCCCACAACTTGCTTAAGTCATGGTGTTTCAGCACAATGATAACTCTAGCTAGGACACCGAGGAAGACTATTTTTCTTTCTCTCAATAGTCTTAGTTGCCTCTAGCTCTTCATCTAGGGATGGGGCCTGATGAGATTTCACCCCTTCTAAGTTAACATATCTTTTGGTATTGTCATTGTTCAGATCTTGTTTAAGATCTACATTGTTGAGGTATCATGGGCTTCCTGTCATTTATAGAAGACATTTTACAGCAGACTTCCTAGTCTTCTGGTTCTTGTGATCTTTTTACTCTCTTCTTGATGATGAGCTTAGATGTAGGAGTTGTGTTGTGTTCATTGGAGTTAGGCACTTTACAGTCAGTTTCAGTATTCTGCATTTTTTTTACTTTAAAATTTATTTATTTGAACATATGAATGAAAACCAGTAAGTACCCAAGGAGCTAAACCAGTCTACAACCCTATAGGAGGAACAGCAATATGAACTAACCAGTACCCCCAGAGCCGTGTCTCTAGTTGCATATGTAGCAGAGGATGGCCTAGTAGGCCATCAATGGGAGGAGAGGCCCTTGGTCTTGGGAATATCATATGCCCCAGTACAGGAGAATGCCAGGACCAGGAAGCGGGATTGGGTGGGTTGGGGAGCAGGGCAGGAGGAGGGTATAGGAGATGTTGGGGATAGCAATTGAAATGTAAATGAAGAAAAAATCTAATTAAAAAAAGAAAAAACCAGTTCTCTGCATTTTGATTACCTGTAACTTTCTGTAATAGTGGCTGCTTCTAACAGAAGCTTCACTGATGACAGGTGAAAACTATACTCATCAGTGGGTATAAAGACAAGTATTAAGGATGCAATTAGGTATTATACTAATTTGGGTAATTGGCAGTAGTAGAGTCTGTTCTAAGAACCATTACTTCACCAAGCATGGACAGGCTAGGTTACCAGGTATGATTTCTCTCCTGTTGAGTGGGCCTAAAGTCCGGTTAACGAGCTGTTGGTTACAGCTAAGACTTGAGTGCCACTGTTGCACCTTTAGGGACATCTTGTCACACTGGTCACTGTTGTGGTTCATAAGCATCACTGCTGCCAATTGTTGTGGATCATAAGCATGACTTCTGGGTAGGACTGCTGGTTGATTTCTTCTCTTGGCAATTTAAAGAGCATCTTCCTCTATTCTAAAAGCCATTCCTTAGGGAGGAGGCTTTTGTGTCTCATCCAGATCAATGCCTCTGAATTAGCAACAATAATAAACTCGTGATTAAAACATTAAACAATTTAAACTCCCAAATGCGTTATGGTCATGATGATTTATAAAAGTCATTTCTCACCTTTTGGAGTTGCCATGGAGCTGGTTTGTTCTTTTTAAATAACAGCCAAAACCCAAAATGAACATTTTTCTTGTCCTTCATATTTCCTCAGACACCTCGGGGTAAGCAAGCAGTTGATGAAGTGAAGCATGCCATTATGGGAAAATTATAGATCATAAATAAAAACCAAAATTTAAGTTTAACATTCTGTAACCCATAAATTAAGGAGTTTGTGGCTAATGAGATTACACAGAGAGATTTAAAATGTTTATGTAGCTTTTAAAAAGTTTTAAATTTTTTTATTTTATGTTACATATTTATTTTTACTGCCGATGGGATATGCTTTTATTCCTGTCTAATCTGAACAGGGAGTTTAAAAAGAAACTTTGTCAAAGTATTTTAGAATACTTTGAACTCAGTGAATCCTTTATATGGAAAGTTTTACATGGCATCATAATGTGGACAAGTGGATTGTTCTCTTGATCTCCTCACTGGAATTCAGTTTTTATGAGAGGTCAAGAATATTGGTAGGTGGTCACCACATGCCAGATGTGCCACACATTTTCTCTGCAAGGCTTTGGTCTTCTGATGTGCAACCAGCAAGTGAGGGAACAGAGGGACTCCAGCTGATCAGCTAAGAAGGAAGAAGGTGAAGCTTCAAGCCCAGGTCTTCAGCACAAATGCCAGGCGTCACCCTCTCTATCGTCTAGCCAACATTATCTTCAGTGGATTTTGTGGCTGATGTACAGCCATAGAATTAATTTCCATTATCTAAAACTGTATCCTGAGTTCAAGTTAAATCCAGTTCTTGTTATTCTTAGTACATGTACTAATGGAGCCAGTGGCAGAAGCCTGTCTAGTATGGAAAAGAGCCTGGGCTCAATTTCTAACATAAGAAGAAATACGTTCAATAAATTTAGTTTTATACTAACTTTTCAACATTTCTTTTAATTCCCTAAAGGAAAACTTTACCTTGGGTAAACAACAAGAACACAAGCCACCAACGCGAGGCACCCTAAGATGAAAAGGATTGATCGTGCTTCCATGATTTGAAAAAGCAGATCAGGGAAAACACAAAGAAAATCATGGCTGTTAAATAGTATTGAAATTATAGGAAACAAGAAATGAGACATGTATCTTAAAAATAATCAGGAGTTACGTGTGGCCGTGCATATCAGTAATATTACTCTTTGGGAGACTGAGGTAGGAGAAAGAAAGCCCATAAAATGGTAAAATGCTGAAATGGTGAGTGACAAGTGCCTCAGGATTCTGATGGGTGGTAATAGCCCCTAGCATGGTGGGTCTATGAAAAACACCCAGGATGTGTGGCTACAGTTTGATGGAGATTGTAATGAAAATGCACAGTCTTGAAAACATTCCTTCTTCCCTGTTTATGCAAATGCCAACACATTGTGTGTGAGCCAAGAGACTGCTCAGAGGAGGACAGTGGGCAGAACATTGGCTTCAGTGTGCTTTGTGTCACTCATGTTGGAATCCACCCCTGAGATGGTACTTGTGATCTATCATGAAGATCTGGAAGTACATGTATATAAATGATCCTGTAGATCTCTCATAAGGACTTTTCTTTAGGAACAAATAGGGATTAAATGGCAAATATAAAGATTTTAGGAACTCAGTAAATGAACTTATTATGCACTTCAAAGGAGTTTGTGTTTTAGGAAAGCATATGAAGATTTTGGTTTGAAAAGGTGAGAGGGAAATTGTACCACAATATATGGTTTTATCAATCCATGGCACAATCTATATTTGTTACTATCTAATGTATATGAATTTCCCCTAAGATAATGTTTAAATATCCCATGATATTGAGAGCTAATACATAATTTACTGTTTGTTTCCTGCTTTATGTTTTTGCATGTGTGTTTATCAAAGACACATCATTTCCCTTTTTGAAAGATTATATCATGGTGTGGGACAAATGACTTGGCTGGTAATATGCTTGCTTGCTGAACAAACATGGGGACCTATACTTGGATCTCCAGTACACTCTCCCCAACCCCAAGCCAAACATGGAAACTTTAACATGTATCTCTTGCATGAGGGTATGAAGAAGGAATCTTGTTAGCAAGCCAGTCCAGCCAATCAGTGAACTCTGGCTTCAGTGATGGACTCTGGCTTAAAAAATAAAGATGGAAAGCAAAGGAGGAGAACACTATATGTCCAGCTTGACTTACCCTTGACTATGTATCTCCCTCTATCACTTCATAAGCATACCAATCTCGCCATACAGTGTTACTTTATGTGTAATAAGTAGACTTTGTGAAAAAGTAATCTTCTATTTTCTATCTCTTTATTTAAAATGAAATATCTTTTCATTCATAAATAAAAGCACGAAAATTGCACATATTAATGTGATGTCATGTGGTGTCCACATACAGAAACGAGGGGAAAGGGCTTAAGCCCTGAGGGCCAGCAGAAATAATGGAAATAGGCAATCTAAGGAGGTAGGAGGTTGGGGGTACCCTCTGGAACATACCAGAGGCCTGGGAGGTAAGAGACTCTCAGGACTCAAAGGGAGGGATCTTAGATGAAATGACCAACAGTAGGGAGAGGGAACTTTTAGAGTCCACTTCCAGCAGGAAGACAGGGCATCAAGTGAGGAAAGGGGTTGCCATCCCACTGTCAAAACTCTGACCCATAATTGTTCCTGTCTGAAAGAACTGTAGAGATGGAAATGGAGAGAAACCTGAGGAAAAGAAGGTCCAGCAACAGGCCCAAAGTGGGATCCACCTCAAGGGGAGATTCCAAGACCTGACACTATTACTGAGGCTATGGAGTGCTCACAAAAAGGGATCTATCATGACCCCACTCTGGAAAATCCAACAAGCAGCTGAAAGAGTCAGATGCAGATATTTGTACCCAAGCAATGGACAGAAGCTGCTGACCCCTGTGGTTGAATTAGGGAAGGCTAAAAGAAGCTGAGGAGAAGGGTGACTCTGTAAGAGGACCAGCAGTCTCAATTAACTTGGACTCCTGAGATTTCTCAAATACTAGACCACCAACTAGGCAGCATACACCAGCTGATATGCGGCCCCCAACACATATACAGCAGAGAACTACTGGGTTTGGGTTCAGTCAGAGAAGATGCACCTAACCCTCAAGAGACTGGAGACCCCAGAGAGTTTGGAGGTCTGGTTGGGTGGAAGGTACAGTTGGGGACATCCTCATGGAAACATGGGAGGAGGTATGGGATGTGGAACAGTTGGAGGGTGGACTGGGGCAGGTGGAATAAAATCTGGAGTGTAAATAAATAAAAACAAAACAAAAAAAGATGAAAAGAGCCCCTAAGAGTCTATCATTTATTTAGGCTGAAACATCCAAATCCTCTCTTCTAGGCTTCTGAAATATGAACATATGTCTGATACCTATTTTACCTGTCCTTCTTAGCTTTGACTGTCCACTAGACTGGATCACCTGATATAGGAATCTCAAGGAATCTCATGGCCCAGATTAGATTATGGGCATATCTATGATGGTTGTCTTCATTGCTAACTTATAAAGGTGGGTTAAGCTACTGTATGCAGCACTGGACAGGTGACAGGTCCTGGCTATGTAAGAAAACTATCTGAGCTTAAGGCAATGAATGAGGCTGCAAGCAGTGTCTTTCTCCTGTACTCAGCTGTGAGTTCCTTGGTTGTAGCTAGTATCATATGGAATAACAAACAGGTATGCCTTTGGGTCTAGCTTAGTTTTCCTGCCTCACCTTTACAGAATAATGGACTGTGACCTAAGAATGTAAGCTGAATAAATCCTTTGCTCCCTTAAGTTGCTTTTTTTTTTTTAAGATTTATTTATTTACTGTATATGAGTACACTGTTGCTGTTTTCAGACACACCAGAGGGCATCAGATCCTATTACAGATGGTTGTGAGCCTCCATACAGTTGCTGAGAATAGAACTCAGGACCTCTGGAAGAACAGTCAGTGCTCCTAACCACTGAGCCATCTCTCCAGTCCCCCCAAGTTGCTTTTGGTTCCCGTGTTTTATCATAGCATCAGAAAAATCAGGCTGTATCCCACAGTGTAATGCACTGAATTTCTTACCCATGCTGAACATGCATGAGTACCCACTGATCAATGTATATTACTTCCCAGAGTATATTTACTGAGGTTCAGGATAGCCATTTCTTACATTTATTTTTAGATACATAGGATTCAAAGTCTCCATTCTTATTAAGAAGTCTCATTCTCTCATTCATGAATGTGTCAACATATTAAAATTGGAATGCACATTAACTTTATATTAAACATCAACATTGCTAATGTGTTAACAAATGCTTTGTGCCTGCTCTTTACAGAGGGTAAGTCATATAGCAGTAGAGAATATCAGACTTACATTTTGTTTATTAGTAGGTACCCATCATGTGATGTCATGTTGACATTCAGGAAAACGGGAAGACCAAGTGAGACAGACATCCAACCTCTGTCTCCCTGTTGCAGAGACCTAAGGATATCATTTGCTTTTCTCCATTTTGGGTTCTGTCTTAATTAGTTTACTGTTGCTGTGATAAAAACACCATGTCTAAAAGCAACTTCAGAGGAGAGAGTTTATACTTATACTTTCAGGTAATAGTCCATTGCTGAAAGAAGTCAAGGCAGGAACTAAAGGTGAGAACCTGAAGGCAGGAACTGAAGCAGAGGCCATGGAGGAGTGATACACACTGGCTTGCTTCCTGTGGTTTGTTCAGCCTGCTTTCTTATAGCATCCAGGACTACCTCCAGGGGTAGTACTGCCCTTAGTGAGCTGAGCTATCCTTCATTGACCAACAATCAATCTGATGTAGGCATTTTCTCAATTAGGACTCCCTCTTCTAAGATATGTCTATCTATGTCAAGTTGATAAAAACCAACCAGCAGTTTCCAGACTGTTAGAGACACTGTGTTAGAGTCCCATTATCCCTAAAGATTTGCATGGCTTTTTCTATAAATGTTAAAAATAAAAGAAACCACCAGCTGATCTTCACTTTGGGCTTCACCTTGATGCCTCTTGAAGTTTGGTTAGTAACCTGTTGAGATGCTTCTCCAATAGTGAACAATGGAAAGTCACCTGTCAGGGTTGAAGTGTCACCAGGACACTTAGGCACTTCATCACCAGGGAATATTTGACTTTAAATTTCTGACAAGAACAGTATGTATGTATACAAAATAAGTTTTGCGCATTGACTGGGAGGAAGAGGAGGAGGGAGGGAGATGAGTCTGCTGAGATCCAGTCTTCCAGAGAATGGCCAGAGGCTATTTGGTGTGTGTGTGTGTGTGTGTGTGTGTGTGTGTGTGTGTGTCTGTGTCTGTGTCTGTGTCTGTGTCTGTGTGTCTGTGTCTGCACTGGATTCACTGGGACTCCTCTGATGCCTTTATGTTGTATTGTTGTAGAAGGCTTTGGTGGCTTGAATGATACTGTCTTCTATAGACTCATGTATTTGAATACTTGGTTTCCAGTTATCGGTTTTGTTTGGAGAGGCTTAGGAGACATAACCATGTTGAACTTGTTGAAGGAAGTACATTACTCAAAGCTTTCAGAGATTCAAAGCCTGCACCTTCCCAGTTTGCTTTCCCTGCTTTGTGCTTGAGGTTCAACCTGTGAGCCCTCAGCCTCTTGGTGTAGTTGCTGTACACCTCTGAAACCATAAGCCAAGGTACATTCTTACTTCCTTAAGTTGCTTTGGTCATGGTGTTTTAACACTACCACCACAACAACAAAATAGCTAATACAAGAGCCTACTTTCAAAATCTCAACTGTGTAATGCTTTCTGTAAGGCATTGTCTACTTGCTCCTCTTCTACCTCCTCATTTCTCATTTCCTCTCATGCCGCTTTCCTTTTGTCTGAATCCCTTTACACTAGTCAGTTTTCAAACTGAAAAATAAACAAATAGCCCAAACAGGACATTTTGCAAACTGAGTGTTTCTCTTCAGATGTAGCCACCTGTCTTAGTCTGGATTTCTATTCCTGCACAAACATCATGATGAAGAAGCAGTTGGGGAGGAAAGGGTTTATTCAGCTTATACTTCCATACTGCTGTTCATCACCAAGGAAGTCAGGACTGGAACTCAAGCAGGTCAGAAAGCAGGAGCTGATGCAGAGACCATGAAGGGATGTTACTTATTGGCTTGCTCAGCCTGCTCTCTTATAGAACCCAAGACAAGCCCAGATATGGTCCCACCTACAAGGGGCCTTTTCCCCTTGATCACCAATTGAGAAAATGCCTTACAGTTGGATCTCATGGAGGCATTTCCTCAACTGAAGCTGCTTTCTGTGTGATAACTCCAGCTGTGTCAAGTTGACACAAAACTAGCCAGTACAATTGACCCCTTGTCAACTTGACACACAAACATATCACTCGTAAGCCTCAACCCTTACATTCTTATACATACCCAAGATCTAAATAACTTTAAAAGTCCCACAGTCTTTACATATTCATAAATTTTCAATCTCTTTAAAATATCCATCTCTTTTAAAATCCAAAGTCTTTTTACAGTTAAAAGTCTCTTAACTGTGGGCTCCACTAAAATAGTTTCTTCCTTCAAGAGGGAAAATATCAGGGCATAGTCACAATCAAAAGCAAAAATTAAACTCCAACTGTCCAGTGTCTGGGATCTAACTCATGATCTTCTGGGCTCCTCCTAGGGCTTTGGTCACTTCTCCAGCCATACCTTTTGTAGCACATGCATTGTCCTCTAGGCTCCAGATGCCTGTACTCCACTGCTACTGCTCTTGGTGGTCATCTCATGGTACTGGCATCTCCAAAACACAGCATGACCCCTTTAGTCCTGGGCCGTCAATTGCAACTGAGGCTGCACCTTCACCAATGGCCTCTCACAATGCCTCAGCTGCTCTGTGTGACCCCTTCATGCCTTCAAAACCAGTACCACCTGGGTGACCCTTACACATTACCAAGTCCTGCTGCAGCAGGAGTACAACCTTGGCTATCTCTGGAACACAGCCTCTTTGTGCTTTCAGAAAACACTTCGCAGAAGATGTCACCTCAATGATGCTGGTCTCTTCTTAATCACCACTAATTTCTTAGCTCCAGGTAACCAGCGTCAATAGTCCCAGTAACGCAAAGGTTTTTGCTTTAGTAGTTCTGGTATCTTGTTAATCATAGATGATTCTTCAGCCCCAGCTAACCAGAACCACAAGATCTTCACAATCAAAATAGCAATGGCCCTGAAAAGAGTCTTTAATTTTCACTTTGAAATTTCACAAGCCAGGCCTCCACCTTCTGCACTGTTCTCAACATTATCTTCCAAGGTACAACATCTGACACAACATCTGACAGAGCTCTTAACACTGAATGGATCTTCTAGCCAGCCCAAAGTTCCAAAGTCCTTCCACAGTCCTCCCCAAAACATGGTCAGGTTGTCACAGGAATAACCCCTATGCTGGTACCAATTTGTCTTAGTCAGGGTTTCTATTCCTGCACAAACATCATGACCAAGAAACAACTTGGGGAGAAAGGGTTTATTCGACTTACACTTCCATACTGCTGTTCATCACCAAGGTAGTCAGGACTGGAACTCAAGCAGGTCAGAAAGCAGGAGCTGATGCAGAGGCCATGGATAGATGTTACTTATTGGCTTGCCTCCCCTGGCTTGCTCAGCCTGCTCTCTTATAGAACCAAGACTACAAGCCCAGAGATGGTCCCACGCACAAAGGGCCTTTTCCCCTTGATCACTAATTGAGAAAATGCCTTACAGTTGGATCTCATGAAGGCATTTCCTCAACTGAAGCTCCTTTCTGTGTGATTACTCCAGCTGTGTCAAGTTGACACAAAACTAGCCAGTACACCACCCATGGCCTGTGATGTACCTTTAGCAGACATCCCATCCTGAGATGCTTGAACTTGGGTTGTTCAGTCAGCCAGCCATGGAGTCAAGCAAGTGATATGTCTTGGTTCCCAGGGTGAAGAATGAAAGGGAGAGTTTCTCTAGCCAGGTTTTCCGGAGCGTCCAAAAGCTCCTTGCTGAGCACTCGCCTCAGAAAAGCCAAGCTCCATACTGAACAGTGTTCACTCTGGTTTGTTTTGTTTCACTGTGTATTGCAGGGTAGCCAAATCTTCTGGCCTCAGCCTCCCAAGCAGATGATGATATTTGAAACCATCGTGACAGTCCTTTCCTACTGAATCCACCGCAAGTGTCATCTGTCTGCAGGCTTGGACCCCGGGTATGAGCTGTGGCGCCCATTAAAGATCCGCACAGAGGTGAAATTAAAGCTGGTGCTTCTTGCAGAAGGCTCTGCTTCAGTTCTCAAAATCCCATCTAGGTTTCTGTATTTACAGAGCTTTGTTTCCTTAAGATGTAGGGTAGGTTTTTTGTTGTTGTTGTTGTTGTTGTTGTTGTTGTTGTTGTTGTTCATTTGTTTCTTTTTGTTGCTGTTGTTTTGTCAACTGCAGGGACCCAAAGAAAAGCAGGCTTCTAAAGTGTAGCCTTTTGCCTCCTTATCCTCCCAAAGTGCATTCCCTTAAGAATAATGTGCTAGATGAAGAAGCATATGTTAGAAAAAAAAAAAAGCACACCGGGTTCTTGAAGTGTGAGAATGCTGCTGTCTGCTCATCTATTGTGAAACATGTCACGACACAGTCCTCAGATAACACATCCCACTCAAGATGGGTGCAGATGGCAAGTTATAACCTGAGAAGCAAGGGAAGAGGCTGTGCCCTGCCTAGGGATCATCACCATTGTAGGGATTCTTGTCACTGCTGTTGCTCGACATTGAGAGGAAGGACACAGCGCAAGTTTCACATGTGTGTGCAAACAAGTTTTTGCCTTTGCTATTTTCTGTACTTAGACATAAGCTTAATATTCTTACAGTTTACAGTTGAGGCCTGGGGCTTAGTGGGTTTTCATGTGTGCTGAACTCAGCAATGTCAAAGGAGCTGAACTGGGGGACAGGGGGTTGAGTGATGGAGATGGGAAGGGGTTGAGTGGTTGGAAGCAGAAGCTGAGTGACTGGTAAGGGTCTGACTGCATGGAAAAGGAGGGCAGGGAAGGCTGAGTGGTTGGGAAGGGAGAGAGATCTAGCAAAAACCCCTGGCTGTGAGCGCAGTCATTTCATCCTTTGAGCCCAGTGGTGGGAGGATCCTGAGGAAGTAACTTGTTATTTATCAGTCATTGCTTTAAGAATCATTAACTTATAGAGGAGAAAGTGGGGAAAAGCCTTGAAGATATGGGCACAGGAGAAAAATTCCTGAACAGAATGGCAATGGCATGTGCTGTAAGATCGAGAATTGACAAATGGGACCTAATGAAACTGCAAAGCTTCTGCAAGGCAAAAAACACCGTCAATAAGACCACCACAGATTGGGAAAGGATCTTTACCTATCCTAAATCAGATAGGGGACTAATATCCAATATATATAAAGAACTCAAGAAGGTGGACTCCAGAAAATCAAATAACCCCATTAAAAAATGGGGCTCAGAACTGAACAAAGAATTCTCACCTGAGGAATACCGAATGGCAGAGAAGCACCTGAATAAATGTTCAACATCCTTAATCATCAGGGAAATGCAAATGCGAATCAATGGTGAGATTCCACCTCACACCAGTCAGAATGTCTAAGATCAAAAATTCAGGTGACAGCAGATGCTGGCGAGGATGTGGAGAAAGAGGAACACTCCTCCATTGTTGGTGGGATTGCAAGCTTGTACAACCACTCTGGAAATCAGTCTGGCGGTTCCTTAGAAAATTGGACATAGTACTACCAGAGGATCCAGCAATACCTCTCCTGGGCATATATCCAGAAGATGTCCCAACCAGTAAGAAGGACACATGTTCCACTATGTTCATAACAGCCTTATTTATAATAGCCAGAAGCTGGAAAGAACCCAGATGCCCCTCAACAGAGGAATGGATACAGAAAAATGTGGTACATTTACACAATGGAGTACTACTCAGCTATTAAAAACAACGAATTTATGAAATTCCTAGCCAAATGGATGGACCTGGAGGGCATCATCCTGAGTGAGATAACACATTCACAAAGGAACTCACACAATATGTACTCACTGATAAGTGGATATTAGTCCAGAAACTTAGAATACCCAAGATAGAAGATACAATTTGCTAAACACATGAAACTCAAGAAGAATGAAGACTGAAGTGTGGACACTGTGCCCCTTCTTAGAATAGGGAACAAAACACCCATGGAAGGAGTTACAGAGACAAAGTTTGGAGCTGTGACGAAAGAATGGGCCATCTAGAGACTGCCATATCCAGAGATCCACCTCATAATCAGCTTCCAAACGCTGACACCACTGCATACACTAGCAAGATTTTGCTGAAAGGTCCCAGATATAGCTGTCTCTTGTGAGACTAGGCCGGGGCCTAGCAAACACAGAAGTGGATGCTCACAGTCAGTTATTGGATGGATCACAGGGCTCCCAATGGAGAAGCTAGAGAAAGTACCCAAGGAGCTAAAGGGATCTGTAACCCTATAGGTGGAACAACATTCTGAATTAACCAGTACCCCGGAGCTCTTGACTATAGCTGCATATGTATCAAAAGATGGCCTAGCCGGCCATCACTGGAAAGAGAGGCCCATTGGACACACAAACTTTATATGCCCCAGTACAGGGGAACGCCAGGGCCAAAAAATGGGAATGGGTGGGTAGGGAATTGGGGGGGATGGTATGGGGGACTTTTGGGAGAGCATTGGAAATGTAATTGAGGAAAATACATAATAAAAATATTTTTAAAAAGATATATGAAGGAAAAAAAAAGAATCACTAACTTAACTTGCACAGTGTAAAAAAATAAAAACTTCTGTTCTGACTCTGAGCAGTCCTTTGGTCCAGAGTGGGTAAATCTCTTCCCAGTTTCTTCCTCTCAGCCTTCTGTATCCTGAGGACCAGTGTTACCTTGTTACATTCCCAACTTTACTCCAAGTTACTGATTCTCCAAGTCCTCCTTGTTTTGATTCTGGGCTACAGTGTTGAGTTCATGTTGGATTTTTCCATAATCTGGGGTACTTTATTTCATGCCAAGTATGTGTGTGTGTGTGTGTTTATAGATATGTATGTGTGAATATGTGTGTGTGTGTGTGTGTACATGTGTGTGCACATGGGTATTTTATGTGTGTGTGTAAGTGCCTATGTGTGTGTATGAGTGTCTCTCTGTGTATAGCTCAAAAGACAGTCTCAGACACTGTCACTCACATTCAGGCTCTATTCACATCACCTTTTGGATGTAGGCTTTCTCACTGGCCTAGAGCTCTCTGAGCAGGCTAGATTGTGTGGCCAAAAATTCCCAGGTATGTATGCATCTCTGTCTCCCAGATATGGAACTACAAACACATACAACTACATCTGTTTTTTTTTTTAATGTGGGTTCTAGGGATTGAAACCAGGTCCTTACACTTCAGAGACAAATACTTGACCAACAGAGCTATTAGACCAACCCAAGGATTTCCATTTAAGCCATATTTAAGCTGTTACCCATGCTTGCCCTGCTGTAGAACCTTTGGTATCTGGTGTTCATTTGAATGAGATCCAATTTCACATAGTTAAGAGTCATGTAATAGACATTTTGAGATCAGTATAATGATTTCTGTGGGACAATCTGGACAAGTGAAGTGGCTTGGAAGGTAAAAGCACTTGTCACCAAAACTGAGGACCTGAGTTTCATTCCTGGGAGGGCCTATGATAGAAGGAGAGAGTGGGCATTTGAAAGTTGTCCTCTGTTCTCCATATGTGCCCTGTGATACATATACACGTGTACATGTACGCGTGCACACACACACATACACACAGACCCACACATGCACGCGCGCGCACACACACACACACGCACACACACACACACACACACACACTTATACACATACACAGAGAGGGAGAGACAGACACACACACACACACACACACACACACACACAGAGAGAGTCAAAGTAAATCAAAGAAAAGCAATTCTACCTCATTGGTTCTTTCTTGCACCCAGTCACCCCAATCCTTACAAGTCCCCCCCCCCTTATCATAGAGATCACAGTGTGTGAGTCACACACTCAGTTGGGGCTGAACCTAGGGATTGTTTCCCATTCCTTGTTTCTAGCCTCAGCATAGTCATACTGGTAAGTCATGCAACAGAAGACTGGAATGGCTTATCCAACTTCCTGAGGTAATCATGCAGGTAAGTATAGACTATGGACTATCGCCTGCTGGCTACAGGTAGCTGTGAATGACTATGTCCAAATGCTAGACTATTAACATAAATTATTTGAGGGACATTTACCAGCCATAGAAATGGCAACAATTCAGATATGTTTTATTTTTCTTCTCATGAAGAAAACAAGTGTCATGCCATATATAAGAAAAGTGAGTAGTGATTATCTTGTAGGTTTTCAGGGCTACTTTTCCTCCCTGAATGCCAGCTTCTGTCCATGGCTGTGAATTCCTCCAGAAGACATAAAGGACTCAAGCTGTGTATGCTGCTGTGAAGTTTGGCCTGACCCTTGGGCTTCCTGAAAGTGATGTGAGAAGCAGGTCCCACCCGCTACTGATGTTTCTACTGTGACTGCTGATGGAGATTTCAGAAGCCAACTTCACTCCAGCACCGAATGTGGAAAATACAAATCCCAGCTAACCCTTGACAATGGTCACAACTGTGTCCTCCATGAGCCACCTCAGAGACTGGGGTTTCTACTGGGGTAACACTTGGCAGGAAGCAGGGTAAGGAAGAGACAGAACTGAACCTCCGCGCAGACAGATTCATCATGTTTCTGCAGTGGAAATGACAAGGCCCAGCTGTCCCTGAACCATTCTCCTCCCCTCTACACCTGTTTCATGTCTCCCTGAGGAATCCAGAGAGATGCAACTCATGGTGTCTGAGGCTAACCTTGCAGGGACACACATCTGAGACACATGGACCTCTGACAGGGTCTAGAAGATTCATCTCTATCACAAAATGGTGAGGGGACAAGGTGAAAGGGGACAAGGTGAAAGATTACAAGGTGAACGTTTACAAGGTGAAAGGTTACAAGGTGAGAGGACCTACCTTTTCTTGTGAGAGAGTTTGTCATGACTCTCCTCCTTTTTGTTTTATCTTGAAATACACCTAGCTGAGAAGAAGTGAGCTGACAGAGAACAGGAGAGCTGTAGGTTATGGGACCAGTGCATGACACTATATTAATGGGCATGCATGAACCCTAATAGAAGTCATGGACTTTAGTTGGTAATAGAATCTCACATCAGCTCATTGCTTACAAGACACACAGAGTTCTAGTTCAGGAAGCTTGTACTGAGTGAGACAGCACAGATAAGGGGGGACTAGGGGGAGTGTGGGTAGGGAGCATCTCTGCTTATGTTTGATCTCAACTTAAAACTGCCTGAAAATTAAAGTCTAATGAACATAAAAAATGAAAGTAGAAGACTACACCTAAACCCCAAGGTCTGGAAATAGCATTGACGTCTCAGTTTTTCTTGTTAAGATGTGCTCTGGGCCTTGAGGGCCTGTCTTTGTGTAACTTAGAAAACACATTACTTGTGAGCAAATTTTCTTTTAAAAATATGTACATAGGTCAAATGAGCAAATTTTAAACACGATCAAACGCACGCACACAAAGCCATGTGTTCCCACTGTGCAGATAGAGAGTACAACTCAAATAAGGCAGGGCCTCTCTCCATGGGGGAGCTCATCCCGGGCAAGGTGACCCTGGTGAGTAGGTAGCACCACCATCTTTGTGTAACCTAAAAGAGCTTGGTTCTTAGGATCCCATGACTCTGTCTGTAGATGACTTTCCCATGCCAAGGGAATCTCCTGACATCTCCAGACCCTGAGGCCATATCCTTTTGACCTCTGCTTCACAGTTAACCTCTGACTCTATGGTCCACTCAATAGCAACTAACATCTGGACCATTCTTGAAATGTGCAGTCTCAGCTCCCATTCTCAAGGCTGGGTTACTCTCTCCATCATCCCAGCTCACCCTTGCTCCCAGGTTTCCTTCACTCAACCTTCACACTTTCTCTCTGGACTGGATGAGCTCACGGTTTAGGCAAAGCCACTTCCCTGACAGCCTGCTAAGCATCTTAACTCTCCCACTCACTCTAGCAATTCATACATTTACCTGTCCTTGCAAAATGTCCTTAGCTAGCTCCTCTCACATAAAAGCTGAGTATAGCTGTATTACACTCTCAGCCAGTTTGGTTGTTCTTGCTTAAAAGTTAAAATCACAGTGGGCCAGTGATACAATCTCTTCTTCATATGCATGTGTTCCTGTGTAAGTAAAAGTATGTACATGGGCGTCTATATGAGTATATGAAGATCAGGGATTAGTGCCTTATGTTTTTCTCAGTTGCTCTCCATTTTATTTTTGAGGCCATGCCTCTCACTGGGACCTGGAACTGTGCAGGAGGGTAGACTAGCTTACCGATGTTCTCCAAAGAGCCACCTGTGTCTACCATCTGGTTTTGGGATCACCTGTACACTCCTCTGTGGTTGGCTTTTTACCTGGGCTTCGGTTATTTCCCCTATGACCTCAGATTTGTTCAGCCAGCACTATTGAGTAAACTCTTCCTCCTCACTCTACCTCTTAGAGTCTCAGTTCACCACAATCCTATTCCACATGTCTGTGCTAGGGACACTTGCCATAGGTCATGCTCTAATGTAATGACCATTATGCCGAGCTATTCCAGGTAGAGCATGCTTTGGCACATAGCTTCTGCCTAAGTATGCAGCTCTTCTCCTTGAATAAACCTCAGACTTCATCCTAGTGCCACAATGCATTTTCCTACAAGGCAAAACAGCTTAATTACAATAATTATGCATGTGATTGGATGCTGGCTTGTTTTGTAATGTGTGTATGTTGTGATGCCTGTTGTATACCCACCTCACTTTGCCCTACAGAAAAATCTAAGACCTGTGTGCAGACAGCTCACTTATGTCATGTCTAGGCTAGAAAAGTTGAAAGTAATTAATCACTGGCATGATCATTTGAGCATTGGTATGAATGACTATCAAACTAAATATCCACAGGACAAAAAAAAGTATGTAGTAAAAAAAAAAGTCACAAGACTTGATATTCTGAAATTGAAAGTGGAATGTTATAGGACTTCAAATCTGATAAACTATAGTAGCCACCTAAATTCCATTTAATTTTTTTATTATTATGTGTATGTGTGGGTGATCTATCTGCATGTGTGTCTGTGTATCATGTACATGCAGTGCCCATGGGAGGGTGGGTCACTTAATTCCTTTAGTTTCCAATTATACCATTTCTAAATTTTCATAATAAAATTGTGTTTAATAATTTGTCTGAAAAATTCAAGTACACTACTATATTCATAGAGTACTGGGCTAAGTACAAAAGACATGTCCTCTGACAGTATTGATACCTATGAAGTGATTATACAAATGTATCCAAAGGAGAGTCCTTAGGAAAGGCAGTGTGCAAGAGTGACAAGTGAGCGACACAAAAGTTAAGTGTTCAGGTGTCATCTCAGTGGCAAAGACATTAGGAATAGTTATGCCCAAAGAATGAATACACGAGCTGGCATTAAAGGAGCAAATTATTTTAATGAAACATGAATCTATTTCCACTAGTTTGCATAATTTGATTAGTTAGATTTTACAATTAAAAAACTGTTGAATATAGAAAATGATACAAAGTAGCATATCATCTCTTTCTACTTCTGCTCAGTAAAATCTAAAGCCCTGAAATGTCCACGACTTCATACTTAGATGTTAGCAGATGGAGACCAATGATGCTTGGTCACTTTCGAGCATTAAGTCCTAATCTCACAGTCCACTAGAGCAGTGAGAAACTGGGCTCAACATATGATGGGCAAAACACCTCAGAACACATAATACATTCCTTGGCAGTAGTTGCTGAGAGCTGCAGACATTCTGATTATAAGCTCCTGAGTTCTAGGAGAACATATTGTGGGGTTGCTTTCAGCCAGCCTCAAATGCTTAGTGTCCTTGGATGACATGAAAGCTTGCAGTCAGTTTTCTGCTCTGTGAACTTGAAGTTCCCACAGGAACCAGAATTTGCTGCTGTACAACTCGTGGAGGCTGAGAGACCCTATGAGAGGGATTGGGGATGAGACACCAAGCCAATGCCAGAATTACTGGAGTGATGAAGGGAACCTGTAAAGTCCTTCTTGCTGGAAAGCTCATCCACCTGGGACCCCCAATTCCCTGGAGACATCATGCAATGGCTGCCAACACCATTTTGTGTTTAGGCTCAGGATAGAAAGATTTGAGCCATGCATAGATTATTTCAGAGCACTGCAAGATAATTACAAATTACCTGACTCAGTGACTCATGTCAAGTGGAGTCCTAACTCAACAACACAAAGACAAAACTGAGGAGGCCTTTTACAAACTTTTCATTTCTCTGATCAGCTTGCAGGATAGCTTTCTAATATCAAATGGTTTACTTCAGGATTTGTTTCTTCAAGATCATTTATTTCTAGAAAATAAATTGACATGCACGTATATACTCAGTCATATAACCCTCTATAAATCTGCTATCCTCCTCTTCCTCTATGATATTATTCTTCCATCTGCATCTTCATACAGGACCTTTCTCATTTCAGAAATCAGATACACAAATTTCAGTGTAAAAGCTGACTCCCAAAGGTCTTTTAGACTGGGGAGAAGAGTCAGAGGGTTAGTGAGCTGGCAATACGTTGCAAACCCCTTCTCTAACAAACATCCTGTATGGCTATTTCAGTCTGTGATCTCACTTAGTGCTCATAGTGATCTTGTTGTGAAGTGTGCTGTGTCTGTCTCTGTTAAAAGTTTGAAAGACACACAATCACAGCTTTCCCACCTCTAACAAGTGGAGCAAATTTTGCAGTGAAGCAGATAAACAGGGGGAAGAGAGCAGGTCCCATCTGAAGCATAGGCCACTCCTGATTCTTTGTTTTGTTTGGAAGGAAGGGATCCAAGGCTACCTCTTCTCTGACTAGACTTCTGTGTGTGACAACAGTCGGTGTAGTACCAGTCTTACAAACTGGCACTTAGAAGTAACTGACTTAAAGCAATTAGTCAGCTTCCTGCAGATATTTGTCAATTAAGACCGAAATCTGTGCTAATAAAATCTACTGGCCTCATTAGACTGCTGATTCCTTGAAGAAGAAAGAAAACTGTGTGAATAACCTGCCTGGTTAAACCCATTCCGCATTTTTATTGAAAGATCCTAGAATGATGGCTGCATGAATTTCTTTCAGAGTCTGAGTGAAAACTCTTTGTTGATGAACTCATAGCTGGATTTTCATATTCAATTACATGCTTAGATTTATTTATTCATGCTAGGAACCAGAGCTACCACCACCCAGCTTTTATGCAGTTTTGGAGGATTCAACTCAGGTCCCTATGTTTCTGTGGCAAACACTTTACCCACTGAGCCAACTTCCCTGCCTGAAATACAGTGTTTTAATACCGTTTTCCTAGCATTCTCATTTCCTGGATGATCATCTGATTGTTTTTCTGGTTGACAAGAGTGATCCCTGTGCTCAAAATACCCATCTCTAAATGTACCCTAACATTGAACCTTTGCTCTTTCAAATGTAATTTGAAGTAAGTCACTTGAAACATCAGGCCTTATGCCTCATATTGTGCCTAGAGACTGAAGTAAAATACAGATTGTAGGGGCACACATCCTAAAGAAGCCTGAATTTTAACATGATGAACAGTCATGGCCCCTGTTATCTGGAACACACTGGTCACAGAGTCCAACAGCAGCAGAAAGTATAGAGATAATGCAAAGAGCAAAGACAATAAAGTCTTTTAATTAACCTCAAATGTGTGTTTATAAACACAGGGAGTGAGACTTGCATGCTAAATAAAGTACATTCTACGAGGGATTTCAGGCAGAGCAAGAATTCAGCTTTTGGCTAAAGTAGGGAGTGTAATTCTCACCAGAAGACAAATATGTGAAAACACATAGAAGCTTGGCTTACAGGTTGAGTGAATGTGCCTGGGCAAAAGACAAGGACTTGATCCTTCAGATCACAGATTCGCAAAAGTGTTTCCCACATCCAGAAGCAGCAATAGAACAAATCTAGATACTGAGGCTCCCTCCAAAGCCTGCTGAATCAGAAAGGAGAGCGGGGTCTACTAACCTTCATTTAACAAGCTCTCCACGCAATTCTCACCCACGCTGGGGGCTCAGAACACTGCTGTGGGGTCTTAAATTAGGCGGGTGATCAGGCAGAGTCAAAGTCACTGTAAGATAATTGAGTCCACCTGTGGGGAAACTCAGTGGAGGTGAGGAGTGCCCAGTCTGACAAAAGCCTTTAATAGTTGCTAATGCACTCATCAAGAGATGTTGTACGGCATAGAGTAAACGATTAAAAGAAAAGTACTGCGGCAGTTTTTAGTATACAGTTCATAAGTTGATTTTTACTTCAGGTGTCTGGCATGGATCCGAAGGCAGCCAGAGCTTAGGTAATGCTCCTGGAAGGCTGAGGAGGGACAACAAGAGAAGGATGCACCTCGGTCAGCCTGGACAGCAACCAAAGTGGCTCTGGTAGAATTGGGTTGATAATCCACACCCCTTTGAGAAATGTGACCCCACTGTAGCCTTTCCAGTTTTGTTTCTGTCTCCTCAGTCTTTCTCTGAGGTTGGGACTTAACCCTCAAGGCTGGCCCTCCGCCATGATGGAGAATGAAGCGTCCCTGGCATAGAATCCACCCACACCAGTGCCCATGGGCCAGAGGCAGGAAATCCAGCACAGCTCTCACTGTCAGAAACATTTCCTTTGTTTGCCACTGACCATAATTATATCTAATGTTCATTTCTGAGACAGCCATGAGGAAGCCTTGGGACAGGGGTGCTTCAGTAAGGACAGTGGTGGAACATGGGAAATGACAGGCATTGAACAGGATGTCTGAGATTTCCAACAGCTGTGCCTTCTCGGAGAATTGTGATGCAGTCATGTTTATGGACACTATATAAGCAGGGGCACTCTATGCAGATATTAATATCTAATAGTGCATGCAAGATGGCTCAGTTTAGGGTGCTTGCTGCTAAGCCTGGTGGTCCCACTTCAATCCTCGGGAAGGAGAAAACCAACTCCTGCAAGTTTTCCTCTGACCCCCACAAGGGCATTATGGCACCTATGTCCTTGCTTCCCCTTACACAAATAATTAAAATTAAACTAATTTTTAAAATTTTATTAATAAACAATAACTATAGAGCTATTGCCTTAGTCCTATAACTGAATGCTTTAGTTTTGATGGTCCAAAGACACTGTGCTGCAGATAAAGAATGTCTGTTATGTCTATATTTATTATCTACCTACCAATCATCTATCTATCTATCTATCTATCTATCTATCTATCTATCTATCTATCTATCTATCTATCATCTATCTATCAATATCTATCTGTTATCTATCTATATACAATCATAATCCATTATCTGTTATTTATCTTTATAAAGAAATATTTGAATTACTCACACAACAATGAGGCTGGCAAATCTAAAACCTCCAGGGTGTGTATCAGGCTAGACACTTAAGGTAGAGTAGACAGCAGAATCTTTTTCAGTGCTTGTTGCTCTGGACCATCTGTTGGGCTTCAAGTAATTGAATCAAACCAGCATTCATAGGAAGTATGAATTTTTGGAAAATTTATGGATTTACATGTTCATCTGTTCATCTCTTTTAAAAATACACAACATAAAGAGATGCAGATAGCATTGTTTCCAATTGTGGTCTAATCAGCTCATAACCCATGTTTCAGTGGAGACATCCATCATCTCTCACAGCCTCAGGCTCTCAGGAGCACACATGTCTTGGTCCTCTTTATCCTTAAAAGCACATTACTAAATCACAACCCTGAGCTCACACAAAACCTGCTCAGTTTGACTCCTGTGTGTACTCAGACTCACCTAATGGGAACATAAGGCAAGTTCCCAAACAGGTCAGGGATGGACAGGTAAAATAGAATTTTTATGGACACACCTGCTTATTGAAAGAGTTCTATCAAGAAAAATCCATTCAACCATGTGATTTCAAGTATTTTTTTCTTGTTAGGTGAGACAACAGATCGTGTGTGTTATAAAACAATAACTTCAAACGGGATACCCAAATGAAAAAGTACAAAGTAGAAATCCTTATAAGGGACAAAGGAGCAGCAGAACAGCTGGGGCAGGCTCCTTCTGGCCTACATCTGTACCCAGGAGGTGGAGCTAATCTTCAGTCCTCTGCACACCTTTCCTGCCAGAGGAGAGGTTGCCTCAAGGAAGTGTCTGACCCACAAGAAAATGGGACTCAGGTGAGATCACCATTTTCTTGCAGGTGACTCTCTAAGGCAGGTCAACTCAGGAGCACATAGGCCCCAGAAGCAGCAGAAGAACTGAAAAAGGGCCTATGAGCCTACATCTGCAATGAAGAAGTGGGGCTGTCTCACAGCCCTCTGCACACTGGTCTTGGCAGGAGAAAGCTGGTCTTCCAGTAGTGCTGACACAGTATTACACACTCAAAGAGAAACAAGCTCCAGCCAGAGACAGCAATAACATCTAACACCAGAGAGTACCAGATGGTGAAAGGCAAATGCAAGAAACTTACCAACAGAAACCAAGACTACTTGGCATCATAAGATTCCAGTACTCCCATCTCAGAAAGTACTGGATACACCAACACAAGGGAAAAGCAAGATTAGGATTTAAGACCATATCTCATGATGCTGGCAACAGATTTTAAGAAGGATAATAATTTAAGGATTTATTAAGGATATTAATAGCTCCCTTAAAAAACTACAGAAAAACACAGGTAAACAGGTAGAAACCCTTAAAGAAGAAACACAAAAATCCCTTAAAGAATTACAGTAGAACACAGGTAAACAGGCAGAAGCCCTTAAAAAGAAAACACAAAAATCCCTTAAAGAATTATAGGAAAAACACAACTAAACAGGTGAAGTAATTGAACAAAACTATTCAGGATCTAAAAATGGAAGTAGAAACAATAAAGAACTCTCAAAGGGAGACAACTCTGGAGATAGAAAACCTAGGAAAGAAATCAGGAGCCATAGATCACCAACAGAGCACAAGAGATAGAAAGGAGAATCTCAGGTACAGAAGATTCCATAGAAAACATTGACACACCAATCAAAGAAAATGCAAAATACAAAAAGATCCTAGCCTAAAACCTCCAGGAAATCCAGGACACAATGAAAAGACCAAACCTAAGGATAATAGGTACAGATAAGAATGAAGATTTTCAACTTAAAGGGCCAGCTTCAACAAAGTTATAGAAGTTTTCTTCCCTAACCTAAAAAAGAGATGACCATGAACATATAAGAAGCCTACAGAACGCCAAATAGTTTGGGCCAAAAATGAAATTCCTCCCAACACATAATAATCAAAATACCAAAAGCACAAAACAAAGAAAGAATATTAAAAGCAGTAAGGGAAAAAGGTCAAGTAACATATAAAGGCAGACCTATCAGAATTACACCAGACTTCTCAAAAGTCAGTAGATCCTGGGCAGATGTCAAACAGACCCTAAAAGAACACAAATGCCAGCCCAGGCTACTATACCCAGCCAAACTATAAATTACCATAAATGGAGAAACCAAGGTATTCCATGACAAAACTAATTTACACAATATCTTTCCTCAAATCCAGCCCTTCAAAGGATAATAAAGGGAAAACTCCAACACAAGGAGGGAAACTACACCCTAGAAAAAGCAAGAAAGTAATCTTTCAACAAACCTAAAAGAATAACAGAATCCTAACTCTAACAACAAAAATAACAGGAAGCAACAATTCCTTTTCCTTAATATCTCTTAATATCAATGGACTCAATTCCATAATAAAAAGACATAGACTAACAGGCTGGCTTTGTAAACAAGACCCAACATTTTGCTGCATACAGGAAACCTAACTCAGGGACAAAGAAAGACACTACCTCAGAGTAAAAGGTTGGAAAACAATTTTCCAAGCAAATGGTCCCAAGATATACGATAGAGTAGCCATTGCTAATATTGAATAAAACCAACTTTCAACATAAAGTTAACAAAAAAGACAAGCAGGGACACTTCATACTCACCAAAGGTAAAATCTACCGAGATAAAATTTCAATTCTGATCATGTATGCTCCAAATATAAGGGCATCCACATTCATTAAAGAAACTTTACTAAAGTTCAAAACACACATTGTACAACACAATAATAGATACACAATGGACAGATCATGGAAACAGAAACTGAACAGAGACACAGTGAAACTAACAGAGGTTATAAAACAAATGGATTTAACAGATATCTATAAAACATTTTATTCTAAACCAAAATGATATATCTTCTTCTCAGTAGCTTATGGAACCTTCTCCAAAATTGAGAATTTTTTTTGTTTTATTATTTGTCACTAAACAGGCCTCAACATGTACAAAAATATTGAAATAATCCCATGCATCCTATCAGATCACCACAAACTAAGGCTGATCTTCAGTAACAACATAAATAATAGAAAGACCACATAAACGTGGAAGCTGACCAACACTCCACTCAATGATAACTTGGTCAAGGAAGAAATAAAGAAATTAAGGACATTTTAGAGTTTAAAGAAAATGAAGCCACAACATACCCAAACTTATGGGGCACAATGAAAGCAGTCCTAAAAGGAAAACTCATAGCCCTGAGTGCCTACAAAAAGAAACTAGAGAGATCATACACTAGCAGCTTGACAGCACATATAAAAGCTCTAGAACAAAAGGAAGCAAATTCACTCAAGAGGAGTAGAAGACAGGAAATAATCAAACTCAGTGGAAACAAACAAAAGAATATAAAAAAAAATCAAACAAACCAGGAGCTGTTTTTTTTTTTTTTGAGAAAATAAACAAAATAGAAAAAGTCTTAACCAGACTAACTAGGACAGGATTAACAAAATCTGGACTGAAAAGGGGACATAACAACAGAATCTGAGGAAATGCAAAACATAATCAGATCCTACTACAAAAGCCTATATTCAACAAAACTGGAAAACCTAGATGAAATAGACAATTTTCTAGATAGATACCAGTACCAAAGTTAAATCAGGATCAGATTAATGATATAAACAGTCCCATATCCTCTACAGAAATAGAAATAGTCATTAATAGTCTCCCAAACAAACAAACAAAAAACCCCAAAACAAAACACCCAGGACCTAGGACCAGATGGGTTTAGTGCAGAGTGCTATCAGACTTTCAAAGAAGATATAATACTATTACTCCTCAAAATATTCCACAAAATAGAAACAGAAGGTACTCTACCCAATTCTTTCTATGAAACCACAAGAACTCTGATACCTAAACCACACAAAGACCCAACAAAAAATGAGAACGTCAGACCAATTTCCCTTATGAATATCAATTCAAAAATAATCTATAAAATTCTCACAAACAAATCCAAGAACACATCAAAATGGTTATCCATCTTGATCAAGTAGGCTTCATCCCAGGGATGCATAGATGGTTTAATATATGGAAATCTATTGACGTAATCCACTATATAAACAAATTCAAAGATTAAAACCACATGATCATCTCGTTAGATGCTGAGAATCCATTTGACAAAATCCAATACCCATTCATGATAAAAGTCTTGGAAATATCAGGAATTCAAGGCCCATACTTAACATAATGAAAGCAATATACAGCAAACCAATATCCAACATCAAACTAAATGGAGAGAATCTTGAAGCTATCCCTCTAAAATCAGGGACTAGAAAAGGCTGCCCATTCTTTCCCTACCTATTCAACATAGTACTTGAAGTACTAGTCAGAGAAATTAGACCGCAAAAGGAGATCAAAGGGATATAAATTGGAAAGGAAAAAGTCAAAATATCCCTATTTGCATATGCAATGGAAGTATACATAAGTGACCCCAAAAATTCTACCAGAGAACTTCTTAACCTGATAAACAACTTCACTGAAGTAACTGGATATAAAATTAACTCAAACAAATTAGTCGCCTTCCTCTACACAAAGGATAAACTGTCTGAGAAAGAAATTAGGGAAACAATACCCTTCACAATAATCAAAAATATTATAAAATACCTTGGTGTGACTTCTAACTAAGGATGTGAAAGATTTGTATGATAAGAACTTCAAGTCTCTGAAGAAAGAAATGGAAGATCTCAGAAGATGGAAAGATCTCTCATGCTCATGGATTGGCAGGATTAATGTAGTAAAAATGACTATATTGCCAAAAGCAATCTACATATTCCATGCAATCCCCATCAAAATTCCAACTCAATTCTTCACAGAGTTAGGAAGGGCAATTTGCAAATTCATCTGGAATAACAAAAAACCTAGGATAGCAAAAAGTATTCTCAACAACGAAAGAACCTCTGGTAGAATCACCATCCCTGACCTCAAGCTGTACTACAGAGCAATTGTGGTAAAAAACAAAACAAAACAAAACTGCATGGTACTGGTACAGTGACAGACAGGTAGATCAATGAGATATAATTGAAGACCCAGAACTGAATCCACACACCTATGTTCACTTGATCTTTGACAAAGAAGCTAAAATCATTCAGTGGCAAAAAAAGACAGCATTTTCAATTAATGGTGCTGGGTCGCTGGGTCAACTGGTGGTTATCATGTAGTAGAATGAGAATTGATCCATTCTTTTTTTTTAATTAGATATTTTCTTTATTTACATACATTTCAAATGCTATCCTGAAAGATCCCTATACCCACCCCCTTGCCCGGCTCCCCTACCCACCCACTCCCACTTCTTGGCCCTGGTGTTCCCCTGTACTGGGGCATTTAAAGTTTGCAATACCAAGGGGCCTCTCTTCCCATTGATGGCCAACTAGGCCATCTTCTGCTACATATGCAGCTAAAGACAGGAGCTCTGAGGGTACTGGTTAGTTCATATTGTTGTTTTACCTATAGGGTTGCAAACACCTTCAGCATCTTGGGTGCTTTCTCTAAGAGAAATGCAAATCAAAACAAACCTGAGATTCCACCTCACACCAGTCAGAATGGCTAAGATCAAAAATTCATTTGACAACAGATGCTGGCGAGAATGTGGAGAAAGAGGAACACTCCTCCATTGCTGATGGGATTGCAAGCTTGTACAACCACTCTGGAAATCAGTCTGGCGGTTCCTCAGAAAATTGGACATAGTACTACCAGAAGATTCAGCCATACCTCTCCTGGGCATATACCCAGAAGATGTTCCAACTGGTAATAAAAACACATGCTCTACTATGTTCATAGCAGCCTTATTTATAATAGCTAGAAGCTGGAAAATACCCAGATGTCCCTCAACAGAGGAATGGATACAGAATATTGTAGTACATTTACACACTGGAGTACTACTCAGCTATTAAAAACAATGAATTTATGAAATTCTTGGGCAAATGGTTGAATATGGAGGATATCATCCTTAGTGAGGTAACATAATCATAAAAGAAGTCATTAGATATGCACTCACTGATAAGTAGATATTAGCCCAGAATTGATCCATTCTTATCTCATTGCACAAAGCTCAAGTCTAAGTAGATCAAGGACCTCCACATAAAACCAGAGACACAGAAACTTATAGAGGAGAAAGTGATAAAGATCTTTAAACATATGGGCACAGGGGGAAAATTCCTGAACAGAACACCAATGGCTGTACTGGAAGATCATGAATTAACAAATGGGACCTCATAAAATTGCCAAGTTTCAATAAGACAAAAAGGCAACCAACAGATTGGGAAAAGATCTTTACCAATCCTAAATCTGATAGAGGGCTATCATCCAATATATACAAAGAACTCAAGAAGTTAGACTTTAGAAAACCAAATAACCCTATTAAAAATGGGGTACAGAGATAAACAAAGAATTCTCAACTGAGGAATACCGAATCACTGAGAAGCAACTTAAAAATTGTTCAACATCCTTTTTCATCAGGGTAAGGAAATCAAAACAACCCTGAGATTCTACCTCACACCAGTCAGAGTGGCTAAGATCAAAAACTCAGGTGAGAGAAGATGCTGGTGAGGATGTAGAGAAAGAAGAACACTCATCCATTGCTGGTGGGATTGTAAGCTGGTGCAACCACTCTGGAAATCAGTTTGTCGGTTCCTCAGAAAATTGGACATAGTACTACTGGAAGATCCAGCAATGCTACTCCTGGGCATATACCCAGATGATGCTCCCACATATAATAAGGACATATGCTTCACTATGTTCATAGCAGCCTTATTTAAAATAGCCAAAAGCTGGAAAGAACCTAGATATCCCTCAACAGAGAAATGGATACAGAAAATATGGTACATTTACACACTAGAGTACTACTCAGCTATTAAAAACAATGAATTTATAAAATTCTTAGGCAAATGGATGGATCTGGAAGATATCAACCTGAGTGAGGTAACCCAAGCACAAAAGAACACACAAGATATGCATTCACTGATAAGTAGATATTAGCCCAGAAGCTCAGAATACTCAAGATTCAATTCACGAAATACATGAAACTCAAGAAGGAAGACCAAAGTATGGATACTTCGATCCTTCTTTGAAGGAAGAACAAAATACTCATGGAAGGAGTTACAGAGACAAAGTGTGAAGCAGAAACTGAAGAAATGACTATCCAGAGACTGCCTCCACCTGGGGATCCATCCCATAAACAACCACCAAAACCAGACACTATTGTGTATGCCATCAAGAGCTTGCTGAAAGGAGCCTGATACAGCTGTCTTCACAGAGGTTCTGCCAGTGCCTGACAAATACAGAAGTGGATATTGACAGCTATCCATTAATCAGAGCACAGGGTTCCCAACGAAAGAGCTAGAGAAAGTACCCAAGGAGCTGAAAGGGTTTGCAGCCCCATAGGGGAAACAACAATATGAACTAACCAATATCTCCAGAGCTCCCTAGAACTAAACCACCAACCAAAAAAACCACATGGTGTGTCTCATAGCTCTAACTGCATATTTACCAGGATGGCCTAGTCAGTCATCAATGGGAGGAGAGGCCCTTGGTCCTGTGAAGGTTCTATGCCCCAGTATGGGGGACTGCCAGGGCTAGGTAGAGGGTGGTGTGTGGGTTGGTGGGCAGGGGGATGGGGAAAGAGATAGGGGGTTTTCAGAGGGGACTCTAGGAGAGGGGATAACATTTGAAATGTAAATAAAGAAAATATCTAATAAAGAACAAAGCAAAACAAAACAAGAAATGCTAATAAGTACATGTTTAATCACAGAG
The DNA here is from genome assembly GCF_000001635.26 of Mus musculus. Lineage (NCBI taxonomy): Eukaryota > Metazoa > Chordata > Mammalia > Rodentia > Muridae > Mus > Mus musculus. Next base: position 27,755,415 of record NC_000078.6, read on the forward strand.
AACCTTGGTGCATGGTAAGCATCTCAGCTGCATATGGTGTTGTACCTGTAGGATGAATCCTTTATTTAAACCATTCTTACAAAGAGGCTGCTTCCGTCCCTTCTCTGGCAAGCACAGTTGTTTTTACACAGGACCCTGGTAGAATCTCTACAATATTCAGGCAGGCCTGGAGCTATGAAATAAGAGCTGATCTAAAGGCCTGGCACATTTCAGTTTACAGGTCTTTCTTCCATCCGAGCGAGTTTCTTATTTTATTATGATGCTATCCAACATTTGTCAAGCAATGGGGACCTTCATATCTCATAAAAGAAAGAGGTGAATGCACTCATGACCCCACATATGAAGTGGGAGGTAGGCGTGCTTCTCTATTACACAACTGCTCAAGCAGAGCAGCTGAACTGGTCTTTGATTTCTTAGCGGTTTTCTGCCCAGGCAGAGGATGCTTGCTTCTTGCAGAAGGTACCTTGGCTTATGCTGTGGCTCGTGACGTGCTTCCATCACAACTTCGAAGTTTATTCTTCTTAGTCTTTATCATTACACACTATTGATTTCTTTTCACATATTTTTATTCTATAGTCACACAATATATTTGTATATATTTATTCAATACATTTGTGTATAATAGTGTGTATGAGCATACTATTTTGTATATTCTTTAAAATATTTCTTATAAATGTTTTTGCTTTTCCTCATCTAGCTTTTCTGTTCTCTGTCGGTTTCTCTGCCTCTATCTCTCTGTCTCTCTCTGTCTCTGTCTCTGTCTCTGTCTCTGTCTCTGTCTCTGTCTCTGTCTCTCTCTCTCTCTCTCTCTCTCTCTCTCTCTGTCTCTCTGTACTTTGGTATTGTTTGTATGTTTATGTGTCTGTGTTATGTGACTATATCTCTGTGTATAATTATGTACATGTATGTATATATGTGTCTGTATTTGTGTATGTTTCTATGTGTATGGTTATGTGTGTGTATTTATGTGAATGTTTATATGTCTATCTGTGTCTCTGTGTGTACATTTCTGTGTCTGTGTATGTTTCTGTGTCTGCATGTATATGTGTCTGGGTGTCTGCATTTCTGCCTGAGTATCTGCATTTGTTATAATTGTTTAAGTGTAATTTAATTTTTTTACTTATTCACTTTACACCCGCTCACTGCCCCTCTCCTGATCAGCCTCTCCCACAATCCTCCTCCTATCCTCTTCCCCTTCTGTTCTGAGTGGGTGGGAGCCTGCTGGGTATCCATCCTCTCTGGCATATCAAATCTCTGTGAGGCTGGGCACATCCTCTCACACTGAGTCCAGACAAGGCAGCCCAACTAGAAGAACATATCTCAAAGACAGACAACAATCAGCTTTTGAGATAGTTCGATCCAGCTGTTTGGGACCCACATGAAGACTGAGCTGCACATCTGCTACATATGTGTGTGGAGGCCTAGGTCTAGTCCTGTGTGTTTTTTTGGTTGGTGGTTCAGACTCTGAGATCCCCAAGGGTCCAGGTTAGTTGACTCTGTTGGCCTTCCTGTGAAATTCCTATCCCTTTCAGGGCCCTTAATCCTTCCTCCTATTCTTCAGTCAGAGTGTAACTTTTATTTTATTTTCTGTTCTAGTTTTCTTTTCCTTCTTTTCCCCTCTGGGTTTAAGTATATCTGCCAAAACTTTCTTTTAACAACAAGATTTAATCTATTTGTTACAATTAAAATTCTGGAGTCTTTTTTTTCCCACCTGATTTCCAGAGCTTGCTTCTTGCCCTGGCTCTTTTCTGCTTTACATCTTCATTCAGGTCGAAATGCTCTTTAATTCTTGATTCCATTTACCTTACGTGTTTATGCCTTTCTTTTTCTTTTGTTATTAAACCAGCTTGATGACTCCTCTTTGCCTTGTAAAATCTAAATTAAATTGATATTTTACTACTACAAATTAAAAGAGCTTTTAAAAAATTAATACTACAAAATTTATTTGAAACCTTTAATTCTACTACATTTAAGTTTCAGGCTTAACACCAGTTTCCTTCCAATTGCTTGCATTTTTGTTACTAAGAAAAAAAATTAGTATATTGACCAAGATCTTAATTGTCATAATTAGTGATTTCGAAATATTTTCAATTTGCAATCTGCAGGTCAGATCTCTACAACTTATGCAAAAATGTTTCAATTACCACAAAGTTTTATGTCTGGAAGACTAGAGTTTTATTGCTTCCTGGAACACATTTTTGAATGTTCTGATCTTGGCCTCAATTACTGGCTGGGGCACACAAACACATTCAAGGGCATGATTAAGCTCCCTAGAGCTGAATTCTCAGTCTATCTTAAACTAATAGGCAGCCAGGTTTAAGACCTCAATATTTAGGGAGGTATTATCTTCATGGTTCATCAGTCAGGGAAGTTTGCAGATGTCCAGCCTGTGTGGATGTTGTTGTCTGCACTGGACTCACATGAGCAATAATTCATTATAATGTACTGCTCTCAGGGAAATGAAGAGACCTTGTGAAATTGAACCATGGAAACTGCTCAGCTGGCCTCAGTGGAGCAGCCACAGTCAGAAGACCAGCACCCAGAGAGGATCAGGATGCTCTCAGCAGAAGCAGGTGGCTGCTCTACAATCTACATAAACCTTTGCAGACATGGCTTTGGGACATGCAGTCCAAGGACTGCATCATCCATCACCCAAAGGATGATGTGGGAGCAATCAGCTTGGACTGAAGAGGGCGCTGTGTTTGCCCCTCATTGACAGAGCAGAAGCGAGGGACAGCCATATGGAAGTAGGAAACCTGCTTGCTGACGCAGATAGCTGCTTCCTGTGGTGTCTACAGTGGATCTTGAGTAAAGTTTCAATGGCAGAAAACATCTTTTATACCAAATGGAGGACTCTCAGGGTGGGAGTTATTAAGCATTTTTAATAGGCTTTTTATTGTGATATCTATTAGTTTGGGTGCAGAAGACAAGTTTATCAGTGATACATCTTGTCAAATTAATAGGTGCGGATAAAACCTCCCATAAATATTCATTACACCTCATTACTGAAAATTAATAAGATATTTTCAAATTAAGCCTATTCACAATTGGTGCTGAAGATCCTGTTTTAATATATGATGCTTCAAGATAAATCATGATTGTGAAAATGATTATGCGCCTTCCAAGAAATTTCTAGATTGACTGACTTAGTAGCAATTGGGACAAGGACTACTAATTTAAATAATTACAAATTCTTATAGCTCTGTGTTTCTAAATTTCATAAACAAAGCCTTATTCTCACATGCGATGGCAAAGAAAACAACTTCATACGTAGGACTGGCAAAGCATTTGAACAGTTCAGGAAACCTGATTCGACTTACAAAGATATGCCACATTGAGTCAACATTTTTAAACCAAATATTATTTTTTCCCTGAACAAATAAAGATTTGGTTTTTCATCTTCACTGGGGACTTGAATAAATCATCAGAGATTTTGGGGTGGGGGTGACACACGTCTAAAGTTTAGAAGAACATAAAAATATTAGAACTGGCTTCACACTCATGCTAAGTTATTTTGTTCTGTGCATAGCTCTGTGGCAGGAGCTGGCCGACACTCAGGTTCTCCAGGAAGCTGAAGTCTGGAAGACAATCTCTGCCTTGGTGAACTTCTAGAAGGCCTTCCTATTGGCTTCTGACTGAATTGGATGCTCCTTGCCCTCTCCCTTTAGACAAATGTCTACTGGGAACCTTTTGACTTAGATAAAAGACTCATGGGATTTCCCAAAGTGCCTATGAAAAGGTCAGTTCAGGAACTCTGGGAAGGGCATGGAACACTTGCCCCTCTAGAAGGGAGAGGCTAATTAACATTCCTCAGACCACAGGGTGGAACTGACTGACCTGTGGGTGGGGACACATTCCACAGGATGGATCATTGCCCACCTTCAGACAAGGGAAGTTGTCACCTCATTCCCTAAAGACCAATCAGTTTAAAGGGTGCACTGTTTTGCCAATCATATTATGCCTACTTGCTGATGCTCTATTCTGCCCCTGGAAACTACATAAAAACTCAATGAATGGGTACTGGGGGTCGCTGCCTTTCCTTTGGGTCTCAGACAATCCCAGTGCCCTGGAACAATAAATTCCTCTTGCTTTTTGCATCGATCCTGGCTCGATGTGGTCTACTCAGGGGGTCCTCAGTAGTTAAGGCTCCCCAGAGTCTCACAGCATCTGTCACATGAAGGAAGCTCATCTTATTAGCTGTCCTTACAAGTGATGGGGACTGAATGGGGAGGGTGGTCCCATGAGGAAGAGGAGGGGCCATCCAATGTGAACTGTAACTGAGCTAAGTCTATAACCTTTATGAAGATTAAGCTACTTACTTGTCTGATTTTTTTGGTTTATCCCACCAAAAGATGGGCTAAGCCCAAATGGAAAAGCACCCAGGGTCTGATGCTCTAATCTAGATGTTCTAAATATAGATGGGACTTGGTTGAGTACCTCAAACCAGTTTTCTCATCTCAAAGTGAAAATTGCCTGATTATATAGCTGAGTTAACCTCTTGCCATCAAATGCTATGGTTCTCTTTATACTTGATGTTATTAACTTCTAGAACATACAGTATTTATAGACATTGTTGTATGTCCCAACTGTTGTCTTACGGAACAAAATAGTCATTGATATCTTTTAAGAGTTTGCTTTTTCTCATTTGCCAGGTTTATCTTAGCATCTCTGACATGTAAACCCATGAAAGATACTGGCCTGTCTCATGACCTTCTGTGACCATGGGGCTTAAACACAGAAGGCAAGGACCAGCTTCTGTGGCATGTGGAGATACTTACACAAGGTCTCTTCTCATAAGACATTTCCAAACAAGTGGTAATGTCAGGGAGCATGCAAAGTAGTGAGGGCTGTGAAGTACACCAGGAACAAGGACAGAGTAGGATCAATCCAGGTCCCAAGATTCCCACTGCCACCTTTCCTTAGCCCTCGGAAGACAGAATGAGACCGATAAGAAGAGAATTCTTTTAAAAGATACTCACATTCAATTCTTACATATTTGCTTTAGTGTGTTGGGGGATATATGTGCCAAGACACACACGTGAAGGTTACACAACAAACTCATGGGAGTCTGTTCTTTCCTTCTACCATGAGGGTTTCCAATGTTAAACTTAGTGTCAGGCTTGTTGGGTCTATCCACCAAGCCATTTCCCGTGCCTGGAGAAAACTCTTGAAATCCAAGATAAAGATTCTGTATTCTAAAGGCAGGAATATCTTGCTGATTCACTCACATTGCTTTCTTCTAGAGTCAGTTTGTTTCATAGCACATATGCTGGTTTGTTTTTGTCAACTTGAACTCAAAAGACAATGTGGTACAGAGACACAACACATGCTAAGAAGCTAGTGGGAAGATCACCTTGTCTTCAGCTGGTTCTCTAACTTTGTGCCACAAGCTGGCAGAGCATAGGCCACATAACCTTAGGGAGGGTACAGAGGGAAGTCCTGCCAGGTGCTGCACTTCCCACATTAAGTCAGTTTGAGGACTTCCTGAATGTGAAACTCATCACTTTATCATAAATCACAACACTCAGGGTATTTAGCTCGCTTTCCTGCAGAAGAAAAGAAATACGGGGAAGAAGCACACCAAGTTCTTGAGTTATTTCTGCTCTCTTGGAAGTCAATGCTCTTAGAGTTGAGGGACTGTGAGAGCTGGGTCTGCGGAGGAATTATTAGCTTCTCTAGCTGGAGAAGGACCAATAGAGATTCCTTGTGCTCTGATCTTTGACCAAATGTGTTCTTCATAGTAAGGAACATTATACATATTCAAAACCTAAAGTGCTGGGAAGGAATAGCCAGCCTCAGGATTACATCTGCTGAATTACTCTCCTGCATACTTTTCTTCAATGACATTATAGTGCCCTTTATGTCTTAGTTAGGATTCTCTAGAATAGTAAAACTTATAGATGGAATCTCTCTCTTTCCATATATACATAATGTATACTTATTATTTCTATGTATTTATATTGGGATTATATTGTATTATTATTAACTTAATATATTAAATTAAATTGTATTATAATTTATATAAATTCTATATGGGGATTTATTGGAATGCTATACAAGCTGCAGTCCAGCTAACCCAAAACTGGCTAACTATGAACAGAAAGTCTGTATGAACAGAAAAAATTCCAGTAGTTACTCAATCCATGAGGCTGGTGATCTCAGCTGCTCTTCTGTAGATTCTGAAATCCCAGAGGGGTAGGTTCTAATGACACTTAAAGTAATGGGCTTGCTAGCAAGGCAAGGCCAAGCAAGCAAAGAGCAAACTCTTTATCCTTTCAAGTCTTTATCTGGGCTTCTAGCAAAAGGCATGTCCCAGATTAGATCTGGGTTAAAGATCTGTATTAAGACATTTTTTTCTTACCTCAAAGATCTGTATTAAAAGACAATCTTTCCACTTCAAATTCATCAGAAATTCTTGAGGGGGTATATGCTCCATTTTGGGGTTTAAGTTCATTCCAGATGTAATGAAGTTGACACCCAAGAATAGCATCACATTTGGCCAGAGGGCTTAGCTCTCAAGAGAAGGAAACTTCCACCAAAACTACCATAAATGCTCTATTAAACTTTATTAAATGCTGCATGTGAAGTGTAAGGAGGGTACTGAATTGTCTACAGTGATCGATTCCAACACAGGAGGGTAGAAATGAGAGGATTTCAAATGCTTTTTGGCATTGAGGAGAGTTCAGGGTGCAGGTAGACATGACTCAAAGGAAAACAGGAAAATAAAAACAAATAAAAAGTGATGGGGAAGATGCCCGACATCACCCTTGGACCTCTGCTGCATATACATGTACAGGTGAGAGCTCATCCATATACACAAGTCCTTGTACCCATATGAACACATGTGTTTCTATATATCCATATATACACACATGTATACATATGTTCATATGTATTTAAGTAAAAATTAGTACATTTGAAAATATTAAACATAATTTAGTTAGAGGAACCAAATGCAAATTTTTATTACAGAATGAAAATCCAATATAAATTCCTTAGTGAGGCCCTTGGTCCAGTAGGAGGAAAACTGGGTTTGTAAACCTGGGTCTTTGGGCTAATTCATAGGCTTTACACTATGGGAAGTATCCTGGTATGCTCTCTGCTACTGTGATAAACATGACCCTGACTTGAGAAAGAAAACATATAGTCCACATGAAGGGAAGTCAGGACAGGAACTCAAGGCAGGAATCTGGATGCAAGAACTGAATGAAGCAAAGGCCATGGAAGAATGATGGTTACTGACTTGCTCTCCATGGCTTATTCAGCCTATTCTTTATATATCTCACAGTCACCTGCTTAAGGTGGCACTACCCACAGTGATCTTGGCCCTCCCACACCAATTATTAAGTGAGAAACTTGCCCACAGGCCAATCTGATGGAAGTATTTTCTCATTTGTGGTTCCCTCTTCCCAAATGACTCTAGCTTGTATCAAGTTGACAAAAAAATAGACAACACAGGTGTTGTGGTACTTTATATTAGCCATTTCAACAGCAAGTGGGAAATACAGAGTTTAAATACAGGCAAGGGATCATAGACAAGAAAATCACATTAAAGGAAGAAGGACCCGTGGGTATTGTCCCAAGATGGATGAGCTAAGCCAAGTCCCTCTAACCTGGAGCCAGTGGAATGCCAGGCTGAATTCAAAGGTCAAAGCCCCACTTTTGGAGGAAGAAGCCTTAGAGGGAGTAGGCAGGCATAGGGTTGTACTTTGTAATCCTTGATTGCCTTCAATGTTTGTGTGTGTGTGTGTGTGTGTGTGTGTGTGTGTGTGTGTGTGTGTGTGTGTGTGTGTGTTTGAATGTATGTCTGTACTACGTACTTGCAGGTGTCTACAGAGGCAATAAAGAACTGTAGTTAAGTACTGAAGTTATTGATGGTTTTAAGCCATCTGAGCTGGGTGCTTAGAACTGAACCCAGGTACCCTACCAGAGCAGCAAGTGTTCTAAACTAGTGAACCAACAATCCATCCCTGAACACTGATATATATTTTTGCTCCAGAGTGTGAGTCATCATCTCTGAAATCCTGAAGAAGCCACTAAGAATTTGACAAATCATTCTCATGATCTCATAGAGATTCTCATATTCTTTGTATTCTTCCTGCTGGTTACAGATTGGATTTTCTATAATTTCATCACACAGTAAGCATCACTCTATAAAGAGAAGAGAAGAAAAGAAAAGAAAAGAGAAGAGAAGAGAAGAGAAGAGGAAGAAAAGAAAAGAAAAGAAAAGAAAAGAAAAGAAAAGAAAAGAAAAGAAAAGAATAATATGGTGAGAATATCAGGTTCATTGAAACACTGAGTTTTCTTATTACACTGTAGAGGGAAATTATATGGGTGGAAAATGCATATACGGCTATACTGACACTTGGATAGTACCTACTCTGTGTCTGATCCCCACCCAAGAACTAGCATCATAGTTTTGAGACTTGCCATGTGACACCTTGTCATCTTTCTAGGAGCGGCAGCTGGACAGTACAGGGCAGTGGTTCATACACATATGAAGATTTGAGGAATTAAAGAGTTTAATATCGTAATGTTTACTGTATATTGGTTCCGAAGGAAGATCATGAAGGCCTTGAGTCTTTTACAGAACTGTGCTTCCATGCTTACAGCATGCAAATGAAGCTGTAATATGTATGTAGATTATGAGGCAAATCGCTGCTAAGTTTATATTTCCATGGGTGTGTGATCATCTTTTTTTCTTCTCTGTTTATAATTAAATTGCATCCTAACTAAAGGGAACAAAAAGAGATGGACAGACAAGAGCTTTGACACTGATGTAAGAAGGAAATGAATATAATTCATGATCTTTAGTGGAAATTTATGGTGAGGAATATTTTCCATTGTGAGGAGGCAGCTGTTCCTTTGTTTCTAGGCTGCATGTTTCTCATCCCTTTGCCCCTCCCCCCCTCCCTCAATCCTTCCCTCTTTCTCTCCCCGCCCTCCCTCCTTTCCTCCCCCTCTTTCCCTCCCCCATCCTGGTGGGGACATCAGAACCAAAGTTGAACAAGAATGAGAACTATGCTCAGTGCTCCTGCTCATCTCAGAGAGGGAGGGCCCAACTCTCCCCATCGCTCACGAGGCTATCCCAGATGTTCTGTGGCAGCCAACAATGTTTCTTCTGTTTATGGTTTTCTTAGCAACTTTTTGCTTTTTCATTTTTATCACAGATGGAAGGTTACAGAGAACAGAAGTGAAGTGACCTGCTCTCTTTTCTTCGTTTTTTTCAGCCAATTGGATGAAATGACTCTTGCACCTCTTCATGATCATCCCGGGTCATCGAGGTTTCCTTCAATTTGTTTTTTAAGTCATAGTATCCTCACCAAGCTGGCAGACTTCTTCTCAGATGTTCAAGGCAAAACTACTCTTTATTACCATGTCTGCTCAGTACCAAGTGTAACCTGGGGCATTTTTCGTTCAGTTATGTTTTCTGCCTCTATGTAACATTAACTATCTTCATTTCATTTTCTCCTTATGACTCATTTTTAAAAAAATGAATCCTTTCATGTAATGACTTTAAATTTATTGCCCATTAGTTATACCATGGTTTTCATTTCTTCCTGATTCTCCTGGTGGATTTCTCTTTAGATAAAAGATCCCTAACACCTATCCTCACTTTTTTTTTCTCATTTCCTATACTTTGTCTTCTTCCAACTCCTATGCAATTCAGTTTTGAGTTTGGGTTTAGCATCCCCCTTAACAAGTTATAAAGTTTCTTTAGAAGTTTACCACAGACTGGCTTTCTTATTGGTCATGTTTAAGGCCTGTAGATGTTGGTAGTAGTCTGCTCTCCAGAGAGAGTATGATACACACCGACAGCAGTGATCTAGTCTAGACTTTATGTATAACTTGGCTTCCAACACATTTCCCTGGTCTCAGGATAAGACCTCTAGGACACTGATCACTCTGACCTCAGTGGTTGCTCTTTGCCCAGCCTTGTGCAGCTTTGCTTTGTGTATGAGCAGAAGATATACCAGACACGCTTCAACAATAACCCTGTCAAATTTGTGTATTCTCTTCTCTGTGTAGCTCCCTCCTCTTTGATGTTTGGCTATGCAAGCTGTGTTTTCTATCAACCCACTGATATCCCAGGCTCCATCTGAAGCTCAGTAGGCCGGGGACCTCTGTTCCAGTTTCTCAGGCCTGAAGCATTTTCCAGAAACAACTCTCAGACAAGGGTGTACTGATTTCATTTAATTCAGGAATTAGCCTCTGTGATGGTTTGTATATCCTTGGACCTAACTACAGCCTCATACTCTGCATTTTCCAAAATCTACACACCTCACTTTTGTATAGACTCCTGCCCAATTTTCTAAGTGTTTCCATGGGATTATAATGTCTTGGTCAGTTGTACATTAACGAATAGGATAGTTCAGTTGTCTATTACAATAACATCACATCGTCAATATCTTGAGTATGGCATGTTGCATAAAATTAAAAATATTTTACCATTTTAATCTCTTTACCTTAAATAAAGAGTTAGAAAGTTAACTTTCTTACTCCAAAAGGGACAAACTGGGGCATGAACACACACACACACACACACACACACACACACACACACACACACACAATCACACCAAGCAAAACTAAAATTTAGAATGTAAATCCAAATTCTGCACCTCAAAGTCTGACATCTAGGATTCACTCCTAATGTGATCTTCTGAACTGCTAAGGGCATGGGCAGCCCCACCTTTCCTCTTCTTTCACTTACAGCATACAAAACATCCCGGTTAGGCTGGCTCCATTCCACAGCTGTAATTCCTCCTGGTGGCTATTCCATGATTCTGACATTTACAACACCCTTGGCTCTCAATTTCCCTTGATGTTTCCCCTTCAGCAACAGATGGCCAGGGCCTTGCTCCATGGACCCTGACCTTGCCACACAGTGCTTGGTCTGCTCTCCATGTTCCCTTAATATTTTCAAAACCATGTGGACAACTCTTACATTGCCAAGTTATTCTCCATGCTCAGAATGTAACCTGGCCTCATTTGATTACAGTTACATAAACTCAGTGTGCTCATCTCAAGGAAACGAGAAGTTTCCCCTTAGTAGTTCTGATCACGTATCAATCACAACCAGTTCTTCATCCTAGCCTGACTGACACAGACAGGTTTTTAACCAAAGAATCACACTAATGGTCCCTTGACCAATTGCTAATAAAGCCCTTGTTTTTCTCTAAAACCTCAGGAGTGGGACCTTTGCTGTCCATATGCATATGTCCTAAGCATTATTGTCTTTCAAGCATTCAAGAGTAGTCTACCAAACCCTGTCTCCAGTATCCAATAGTTACTGTAACTCAAAGTTCTCTACCAACCCCTACCCCCATCCCCAAAGAGAGAAAAGCCCAGTATAGTCAGATTCATCATACCATCATAAATCTTTACTGCCAAATTCGATTCTAGTTCATTCTACTGTTAGGATAAAATACTTCACAAAATTCTACGTAGCAGAGTGTGGTGATTTAAATCAAAACGTCACCCATATGGCTATGTATGGTACCATTAGGTGGCAGTGTGTAGGGGGTTTCATATAAATTTTAGGATATGGAGCTTTGTTAGTGGAAATCCAACAGGAGAAAGGATTTGGAAGTTTATAGTCTCACCTACTTCTAGTTCCTTCTCTGATTCCTGTTTGTGTGGGAGAAAGACACGATCAGTCAGCTTCATCTTCTGCCCCTCTGCTTTCCCTGCAATTATGGACTCTAACTTTCTGGAACCATAAACCTAAGTAAACACTCTCATATCCATTGTCTTGATTATGGTGTTTTATTGCAACAATAGAAAATTATATGGCAGAAAGTATTTATCTGGTTTACAATTCTGAGATACAACTCATTACTTCAGGGGAATCAAACCAGGAATGCAAGCTGTTAGTCACAGCTCATCTCCAGGTAGCAACAAAGAGCGAATAAATGCATCCTTACTTGTTTGCTTGGTCTCATCTAACTTTTGTTTCCATGGCTTAGGATTCAGCCCATTCTCCAATGCCCAGAGTGGGATGGGTCTTCTTACATCAATTAGCAAACAAGAAAATCCTCTACTTACATGCCTGTAGCCCAACCTGATCTTGACAGTGCTTCATT